>NC_136014.1:6602500-6785000 GCF_048128805.1 Centroberyx gerrardi
CCTTCCCATATAATGTCATAGTTAAAGTTAATATTGTGATTGACTTTATTAAAAAGTTCAAGGGGGACGAGATGTACTTTGTCAAGAGCGATGAACAACACAGAGCCATAACTCAAACTGGATTCAACAAATGTTTTGTCCTTGGAATGAAAAGGACCATGGAATATGCATCACTTTATCATTCCCATCCTGACAGTCCACCAAGTCAGTTAACAAAGGCTTTATTTCACATGGATCAACAGGAAAACCTCAGCGAACTCACTGTGGGTGGGAATTTTGTTTCTGACAGAAAATAAAGGAATTAAAACTATTGTGCCATAATCAGAGTGGTGTGCTCAAGCAGATGGAAAACGCTCACGGTCCATGAGTGCAGCCTAATTGGCGTTCGCTAGAGCCTTGCCTATAGTCAGGGACATTCTCATCTGAAAGCGTTTAGACAGAGCGTGGTGGAAACCTCACTTCCTAGCGGTGTTGACGTGCTGGCAGCGGTAGCTGGCGTGAGCTGGGCTGGCCGAGGCTGATTAGCTGCTGGCACCGGGTCCTCACAGGTCAGTGGGCCTGGAATCTGACCTTTCCAGTTTCCAAAGCGAAACGTGAGTCGACATTTTGTTTACTACTGTACGCTCCCAGAGTTGAAGAATGACTTTCTTCAGGTTGTGGATATGGGTACGGTTGTAGCTTTATACACAGGCATAAAGCATTAGGTTGCTACACGGGCCACTTAAATTCAACTAGAATTCAGTGACCATTTCTGAATTACGTGTTCGCAACATACGTCACAAGTGGGTCTACGAAATGCCACATACAGCAGGCTACTGGCTCTAATATGAGTTACTGCATTTTGGATGTAATGTAGGGGAAACATATCAATGTCAGCTTGGCCAGATTCAATAGAGGAGGTCTGATTTGCTGAGTCTGCGAGAGAGCATGTAATAAACGCAATCGGCTTACAGTCTGCTCCAAGCCATGCATTTGACCCAGTAGACACATTTTACAGGCTGGTCCATAAAGTCCCAGTTCAGACCCTGTGGTTCCTGTGGCTTAATAGTCTCGTCATCTTTGACAACGTTCCCGTTAATCTCTTCTGCACATGCCCAGACGTCTCCCCTGTCTCCCCCTGCTGAGTCCTCATCCCTATACTTGACACTGGCCATTAATAAGCAGTCAATATTACAACAAGTTTATAAAAACTGTTTTCAGTCCTGTTTTTGTCTGAATAAGACATTTAAATTGAAATCCTAAATCCAATATGCATACACTGACACGTGAAATCATTCCTCTTCAGACTGTTACTTTGATCTGTCCCAGCAGGCTAGCTGGTTGTTTTGACAGTTTGCCAAACAGTGGTAGGTTCAGTCTCAAGAGTTCAGACCTCCAACAGGGAGTCTTTCATTGACCTCATCTTACAGTGGGGTGGAGTTGACCTGTATGGAGCTGGTTCATTTGTGAACGGCAAAAAAACACATGGAATCCCATCTTTTCAAATCAGATACAAGCCACTTATGGGTTTCAAATCGCATTTGTAGACATTTATCAGCATGTCAGAACCAATGTCACTGAAATAAATGTTGGCTATCTATGGTTAGCTGCTGAGAAGCCTTCTAACAACAAAGAGGTGACAAGTCAAAGTTAGTTACAACTTTATTGTTTATGGAAAAATAAGCTAAACTATGTAATTGTGTTCACTTACCCATAGGTAAAATGTAGATAGGCGCAACATGACCGTGGGCGGAACAAGAACGGAACTAGTGTAGCAGCTTAAAATGCCGTGCTGCAACTGGGTCGCAACACGTTTGGATACGCAAATGTTACGCATGCTGTGAAGTTTAGCCATTAGTTGCTTTTTGGGGTTTTCTTTGGGTCGAGCCAAAGAACCACAGCTTTTTGGAGCGCAGGTTAGCAACCTTGAAGGACAAAAAAAAGAACTCTGGTCAAATAAAAAACATAGATGGCAATGACTTATTGTTTTCCCTTCATTCATGGTCAGGAGGCTAGCTACCTAGCTTACCTACACAGCTATTGGCTAGTATGGCTAGTTTGAACTTAGATGGCTTTGTCAGTTAGTAGCAAGGGCACTAAACTTCATAATATTAGCTTCCTCCTCTCTTACCCCTTATCTTTTTCACTGGGCTTCAGACTGATGTAAACTGTGGTTCTCTGGCTCCGCCCACTGAGGTTTAACTCAATCAATGAGATTATTTACTGCAATGTTTACCAAAATGTTACACAGTGTGCGTATGACAGTTATAAAGGTGCTGATACACCTGGCAGTTTTTTGGGGCAATGTAGGCAACACTCCAATATCAACTAACCAAGTCAAAACACAGGATTAACATCTATTCAAGTGTTGCCTTGCAAAAAGACTTTCCTGTGTGATTAATTCAACAAAGTGCAGCACGGTGGCTTTACATGTTCTCCCCGTGTTTGCGTGGGTTTCCTCCCACAGTCCAAAGTGTGTTTAAGTGTGTTTGTTGAGTGTGTTTGTGTAGTATGGCATATGATGTATGCAATCTAAAATGATGTATATGATGTATAGTATGTGTAAGATGTAGTTAATGATGTATATGAAGTATGCAGCCTATATGACATTGATGTTTATATGAAGTATGCAGCCTATATTACATTGATGTATATATGTAGTATGTATATATGATGTAGTATGTATATGACATGTACTGTATATGATGCTATTCCTTTTGAGAAATGCTTGTGTGATAAAGGGCTAAATAAACATAAATAAACAAGACTAGACTAGACAATGTAAAGGCAACTTCTTGATCGATCTTGATCATCATATTTGCACATTTGCTTTTTTTTAACTTTTAACTTATTCTCTGTCTTATTCATTGATATTGTCTGTTATGTGTTTTGTATCTACTTTACTATGTAAAGCGTCCTTGAGTATTTAGAAAAGCGCCATACAAATAAAATGTATTATTATTATTATATAATTATTTTCCCTGGTCATCTCTGGAAACAAACAGAAACATACAGGATCTGTGTATCATAAAGAGCTGAATTCTACTGCCAAGTCCATTCCATCTTCTAGAGAAACTTTTTTCCTGAACACCCTCACTTCATTTGTGCCACCAGTATCAACTGTGTTTGAGTGCTTTTACATCTGTTCTGTAGTTGTGATCATTTGGAAGTAGATTTGGTTGTGTCGTTGTTTCTGCACTGTTGATTTGTCATCCAGTAACAAAACATCCATGGACTGGATTGAAGGAGAAAGGGTCATCTATAGACCCATCAAGGTATGTGAGCATTGTTTATTGCAGTTAATTTGTAAAGATTTTGAGCTGTAATTAAAATGTAGCATAAG
This sequence comes from Centroberyx gerrardi, assembly GCF_048128805.1. Taxonomy (NCBI): domain Eukaryota; kingdom Metazoa; phylum Chordata; class Actinopteri; order Beryciformes; family Berycidae; genus Centroberyx; species Centroberyx gerrardi. The sequence goes on from NC_136014.1 coordinate 6,605,823, forward strand.
AGGCTTTTGAGTGACATTATCGCATTTCCTTCAAAGGCATTGTTCAATGTACCGGTGTACAGAGAGACTGTGCAGCTCTGCTGGGAGAGGAAATACTATCAAGTACAAGTAAGAACCACTTTTGTGTCAGGCCACACAAAATAAAACACCTGATAAATTCTGGTAAAGTGTCTCCTATGATTATACATGAGAACATCTGACGTTTTCTTTTGTCTTGTAGAAACAAATGATGGTGCAGTTTTTGAGGCGTCAGCATCAAAAGCAGGTCCCATCTGAGCTGACAGCGGAGGACATGACTGACTGGCTGGTGGAGCAGGGCAAGAAAAGTCTCAGGGAGTGGGGAGACTTACTGAGACACACACAGACAGTCCACCACTCAATCTATCATTAACTCTGCTCATGTTAAGCTAGTCTGTTACTACTGAGAAGAAAATAGAGCAACAGTTAAGATGAACCTTCCGTTTTCTTTCTATTTGAAGATTGTGGAGGTTTGATCTGGAGGGTTTTGATGAAAGTGTCCAGCCTCTCCTCACGCTGGTAAGACTGGGATCATGAAAAGACTTAGTTTGGAGTAAATGATCACATAACGCTAGATTGATCCTGTAAATATGTCAAATCATAATGCACCCCATTTCTTGTTTCAGCTGTGGGAGGTGAACATCAGCATGAAAATGCTGTCACGATCTGTCACGATCTGAGCCCTAGCCCTTGTGTCCTGTCATTGTCTGCACCTGTCTGCTCCTGTTGTCCGGTCCATCACTTCCTTTCACTCCCCAGTCCTGCCATTCTCCACCTGTCCACCAGATGCCCTCGGACTTTCCTCCCTTCTGTGCTCCTTCCCTCCACACCTGCCCTGCATCACCCTCGTTAGCCAAGTTACCTTGTTCCCTCTTCTCCTGCCTGCCTCTGCCTATCACCTCCCGGACTCTCCCCTGCCTGCCAGCTGTCCCCCATTTGTAATCTGTCTGTGTGTGTATATCTAGTCTTGTTTGCTTGTAGTTTGTGCCAGTTCGTTGTTCAGTGTTCACGCGTGTGTTATCCTGTCCTAGTCTGCTAAGACACGATCCTGCCAGGTTTGGACTTTCTGTTCTCGTTGCCTTTTGTCCTGTTTCTGTTATCTGCCTTTTTGGATTGCCTGTTTTAGTTCTGGACTCTGCCTTAGTTTTCATTAAAGCTCTTGCTTCTACCAAGTTCTCTCTCTGCCGGTCATTGCATTTGGGTCCAGTCCCTGAGTTTCTCCACATGCGTGATAAATGCTGGTTATTGAGTTTGAAGCCCGACTGGTGCTCAACTCACCAGAGGCCGACACTCCTTGTTTTCAGTAAGTCACATTTCAAAGATTAGATGAAACTTGAATGATTCCTGTGGGGACATTGTGTCTTTTCAAAAAATGAGTATTTCAACTCATTTTGAGCGCCTCTCATCAACAGAGACCCTCAGATTATCTGTCTGGCTGACAAACCCATCAGGAGCCTGATGGAGAAGCCGCAGCGGCGGCCCGGCTGCAGCCTCCTGGGCCCCATAGTGGGGCAGATAGGAAAACCAATTGTGCATTTTATGACTAAAGCATGAAATTTTCAGCATATAATCTACATACCCCAAGGTTTTATTTCAGACATGGAGGCAATTTGTATCTGACCTCTGGTGACCTTGAGAGGTCATTGACCTCAGCAATGCATTTTTCCAGTTTTTGCCCCATCACTCTGCATTATAATGTATAATAATGTATATCTTTGCCAAAATTGCATTTTTGTTCTAATAAACATGTTTATTTGCTGCTCAGCTTGCTTATCAGCTGCCTCAGCCATGGCCCCGTAACAGAATTCTGCTTAGAGCACCAATTAGGCCAGGGGTGCTCGTGACCCTACCAAGTATGTTTATTTCCAGGTGTAACTTCTGCTGTATGTTATATAGAATTACATGACTGTTATTTGTTGGACCTCATTTTGAGAAATCAAGTAAGTGCTTCTATTTTGACTGACAGCTACATTAGTAAGAATGTAGAAGACAGAATTACAGTAATTATGTGGCAAGCTAGCACGTTAGCGAACATGCTAATCGGAAGCTAGCATGCTAGTTTGTTTGCATTTTTCACCTGAAACCCTCACGTCCTCCAAAGAGGGTGTTTAATGAAATTTCACTCACTAAACATGTTTGAATTTAGTATTGCTGCATAAAAATGTATAAAAGAATATAAATATACACTTACAATGTGGTATGTTCTTGTGCATTACAGGATAATCCCTCTGCATGCCTCAGCTAGCTTGTATGCACTCTTCAGAACTCTAGTCACCATGTCGAAACATATACTGACTGATCTTGCCCAGCCTTCTACATCTAAGCATTCCAAGCTGCATTACCCCACTAACTGGGAACTCTGTGCTCTTTGCCAAGTAGAAACAGGGGAAGATTTGCAATGCCCTGCCAGGTCAAGCAAGCCACCAGTAGGTAGCGGTTATGCGTCATTGGCCAGGGATCTTCTTGAATTTCAGGAACTTAGACAAATACCAGCTGAGTTGGACCTGGACAGGCTGGATGATGGGAATGGCATAGAAGCCACACTGATGACCAACAGGGCACAGTGGAACAAGACCTGTCGATTAAAATATAATTAAACCATGCTGCAGCGATGGCGGAAGTTATCAGAGAAGGTGAAGCAGTCTGATGCACCCAAGGGTCACACACGGTCTGCTCACAGCCATGTCAACACTAAAGAGCTTGTGTGCTTCTTCTGCAACAAGCCAGCTGGCTCTGAAGTGCTCCATGAGGCATCAACAAAACAGTTAGATTTCAATGTTAGAAATGCTGCCTTGGAAGTAGAAGACACTGAGTTGCTTGCCAAACTTGCACCTGGGGACATGATAGCTCTTGAGGCAAAATATCACCGAAACTGCCTCCAGATGCTCTATAACAAAGCAAGACAGGCTGTATCAAAGGATGAGCATGAGGAAGAGGCTCAGCTGCATGGCATTGCTTTCGCAGAGTTGGTAGCCTTTATGGAGGAAACAAGAGGTGATGATTGTGCCCCAGTGTTCAAACTGGCAGACCTGGGTTTCCCGACTTAAGGGCACATTCGCAGGGGAGAGACACACTTCTGACATTTCAGGACGATATCGGAGATGCTCTCAAGAAGGCCTGTGACCACGACAGTGATGCCATGCATTTGGTGAGAGCAGCACAAGTGATACGCAGAGAGATGTTTGACACCAAGTTCAACTTTGACGGCTCATTCCATCCTAATTGTCAGAAAGAGTCTGTACCGCCATCTCTTTTGGCCTTGGTGAACATGATCCTGGATGGGGAAACATCAAGCACCAGACTCAGCTTGTGGAAACAGCTAATACAACCGCCGCTCTAACAGTCTCGCAGCTGTTGGTTTTCAACAGTGTCAAACATACACGGGCAGCAAAGTCATCAGGTACTGTGCGTCACAACCGTGACCGTGAAACTCCACTTCCACTGTACGTGGCGCTGAAAGTCCATGCTGTCACACGTAAGAGAGGGCTAATTGACACTCTCTTCAGTCTGGGGATGTGTGTGTCGTATGGTCGCCTCCTTCAAGTGTCGGCCGACATTGCCAATGGAGTCTGCCAACGCTTCAAGCTGGAAGATGTGTGCCCACCAAAAATGCGCAGTGGTCTCTTCACAACAGCTGCCGTGGACAATATTGACCACAATCCAAGTTCTGGAACAGCAAAGGACTCATTTCATGGCACTGGTATCTTTTTGATACAGCACCCTACACATGAATGTGCAGGCTCTGACCATGGTGTGCTTGTCATGAACCAGTCCACTCCATCCACTAGGTCGATCATCCCTCTGCCACAAGCATACACCAGTGTGCCACCAGTTGCTCTAATGACAAAGCAATTCACAGCCCCTCCAGTGAATGGCCCCGTGAGACCTCTTGATTTCCAGATGGCAACAAAAACAAGAGATGAAGAGTATTGAGTGGCTGAGAGCAGTGATGGCAGACCTGGAGGAGCAGGAAACAAATAAGGCAAGATGGGTATCGTGGTCTGCCTACCATGCTGGTATCCAGCAGACAGTGATCCCCCCTGCAGCCATTAATGCGCTGCTGCCTTTATTTCTGGACAAAGCACACTCTACTGCCATGATAAGACATTCAATGGACATCGTCAGAGCAGCAGTTCATCACCTGAACCCTGGGCAGATGCCTGTTCTTGCTGCGGACCAACCTCTCTATGCCTTAGCCAAGGAGATCCAAGGAAGTGGTGATGCTGGTTGTGTCCAAAGTGCTGCAGAGCTTCTGGATGAATCCGGCGAGCCTCTCATCCGTCATGCCCTCACTGCAGCTCAGCGACCTGGCTGTCGGAGTCACACAGGCCGTTCAGGATAAGCTCTCTGCCTCTCTGACGTCCATGGACCGTCAGGCCGCCTTCTTCCGCTCTAGCCGGGACGAGAAGGTCCTTTCCATCCAGGAGAAGGTGAGAGAGAATTACACACCGGACCTCCTGCTGGAGGAGCTGAACCGCTGTGGACCGGACTTGCTGACCAGGATTGTTGACATCACAGTGGGGGAAATCTGCGTGATGTTCGAGCCCCAGAAACACGTGCTGAACACCAAAGAGGTAAGAAGACCCGCGCAGATGCATGATCGAGTAGCTGGATAAGATACTGTATAGTAAACAAAAAAAAAATAATTCTAAAATTCAAACGGCTTCTTTCCCTCTTTAGGTGGAATCAGATGATTCCACTCAGCAGCTGTAGTGGATGGAGCCGTGAACTCCACCACCCTTGATGGAGATTTGAGCGAGAAGCCCGGCCTGGAAGAGAACACAACACAAAGCCCAGAAACGGACTCTGCTGTGGCTTCAGCTCCTCTGGTTCCTCTGAGCCTCCCAGCTGAAGTGCCTGTGGTTCCCCTGAGCCTCCCTGCTGAAGCTCCTCTGGTTCCTCTGACTCTCCCTACTGAAGCTCCTGCCATTACTCCAGTCCAGGAAGGCTTGACCAGCAGCCTGGTTGGCACTGAGGAGAAGCAGGACGTGAAAAAAACCAAGAAGAACAGAGTCCGATGCTTCTTCCGCCGGCTGTTTCAAACTGTGCACCGGCTGTGCAGCTGAGGAAACAGAGAGACTGAAATCCCACTGCAACAAATAAATTCACTGTTGCATTGCAATCAGTCCATGTCAATAATGTTTTTTTTTCATTTACTGTGCATTTTTTACATTTACTGTGAATTACTGTAAAAAGAAATTATCATACAGGAATTGCATGATGCATATACATATACAGTCAACTGCAGCATTATTGTCACCCTTCATGAAAATGGGCAATAGGCTACTCATAATGATTAAAATTTTCTGCTCAAACCTTTGGAACCCATAAATAATAGTTAAAATAAAACCAAAGAAAGTGGCGTCTGTGATGAAATTATATATTTTTTTAATTGATCTCAGTCTCCAGAAACTGTATTGCTGCCCTTCATCATTTCCTGTTTCACTGGGGTCAAAACTATGAGGTTGCACACATGTAAAATCCCTTTGTCATCCATCACTTTGTGGAAAACCAAAGAGCTTTCAACTCAGAGGAGACAGATAGCTGTTCACCTACACAAATCAGTTAACAGATATAAAAAAAAAAATAATGTACATAAACAGTTGAAAATACCACTCAGCACAGTCAGGGCAATAATCAAAAAATGATCAGCTCTGCCTCCAAGAGAAGTTTGTAGAACAAAAAGTGATATGGACGCCCAGGCCTCGGAAAACCTTCAATCTCCCAGGAGGCCCTGAGCGCTGCATAACAGAATAATCAGTGACATCATTCTGCCCAGGGGACGTTGGGCGTCTTGGGCTGGGCCGACCATGCATTCCAGCAGGTACACAGGGGACTGTGAATAGAAGCGACTCCTACATGGGTGAGTGGTTGGAGGAGAACGTCACTGAAGTTGAAGACAGGTGTGTCATTTCTTATCAGGATGACGTGTGCATTCGAGTGTTCAAGTATGTTTTGGCCTTGTCTGTGTTTGGCAAAGAAACAAGCTCCCTGCTTCTGTTTGAAACACTGTTCTATTGCAGAGTATCAAAAGAAGTATGTGGTTTCATGAGGAAATAGTACTCATGCAGGGAAAGTCTACACTACCAGCCACCTCTACCGAAAAGAATGAAAAGGTTTAACTTTTGTCCTTGATTTCCATGTGAGTTGTGCAAGTAATTGTAGACTACCTGACCAATCAATACCCTGAGCACAAGAGTGCCTATTAAATATTATGAGTTGTCCAGTTTATGACCATGATTCGCTGATCCCATTTGATGTACAACTGAGTTATGAACACAATTTCCAAATGGAATACAGCACATCTTTGTCAGTGTGTGAACATGCCATCCACAAAGTCTCAGTCTGCCAAGGCTTGGCAGACTGGGTCCCCTACTTTATATTATAGCCTATGTCAGAGAATGAGGAATAATAAATAAGATGGCATTCATATGTAATGAATGATCAAGATGAGAGCTGTTGAGAAAAACATTCCTATGGCTTATTGGTTTGATACACTGCAATTTATACAACTTAAACGTGCAATAAGTGATATCAGACCTTATAACCAATCCCGAAACTAATGTTTGCTATGTGGAGATTTCATTGAGACATAATGATATAAACCAATATCCACGCAGCAGCCAGCTGTGTTGCTGTTTTCACCTCTTTTCTAAAGCTTGTTGTCAAATTCCGCTCCTGAACGAAACTCCTCCCGGCCCATTCAGTTGCTTTTCATTTTTTTAAAACTAGCTTGTCTCCTCCCTCACTGTTTGAAAGCGGGGCTCCCCCCCTCCCATTCCTGAAAAAAATTATCATAATGCCGGAATCGATGAAGCGAGCGAATAAACTTCTCAAACTAGTAAACCTCTTCACTTGTCATTGTGGGACATGTAACCTTCAGAGGGAGAAAGTTCTGGCAAAGTAAGACTGGTAACCGACGACATACATTTAGAGGCGAGCCAAAACAAATTTTGATTAAACTTGGATCAGCTGCCATTACCACATACTAAGCACAATATTTTAACTTTTTGTGTTATCAGATTGAGCATTACTATAAAAACAATACTGCTACAGTTTAAGTTGAATTATATTTGTTAACTCTTTTAAAAATGGCAAAAGAGTGAAATACGCCTTTTTGGCACAAACATTGTCCCAATACAGCCATGCAGAATATGGGCGTATGTAAGTAAACAATTGTAAAACACATCCATTTTAATACAAATCTAGCAATTACACTTCAATCAACACTGAAATATAAAACAAGATCAGAATGAATATCTTTATCTTGAAGTAATGCTCAGCAACTTTCACCAAGGCCTTTAAAATTGTAGGCTACATGGAACATATCAAATTGATACATTTTTTCTGTTAAAAACTTTTAATGAACCTTTTTAATAAACCTCTATAGCATGGGTCTCAAACTCGCGGCCCGCGGGCCAATTGCGGCCCGCGAGACGATATTCTGTGGCCCCCACCTTAATATGAAAGTTTAATGTTAGTGCAGCCCGCAAGTTTTATATGGATGGCACTTTACAGTATTGTGTGCGGAGCTGAACGAACCTACCAATCACGGTGGGGTATATGGCTCTTGGGGGTGGGACATCGACCGGGCTTGATGCAAGCAGAGAAACATTTCTCAATGAGTGAAAGTTACAGCAGCGTTGCCATGGAGAGTTTTCTTCCGTGCCTGGCTGGCTGCCTCGTTTCTATTGGGCACACGCGGACATTCGTCCCAGCGCGCTGCGTTCACAACACTTCCAAAAAAAAGTTTTTTAAGTTGCTGCCCAGCGGGACATTATACGTATATATGTCTCTCTCTGACAAAATAAATCAAAGTGATGCGTACGCGGCGGGATAAAAGAAAAGTAAGGAACTCAATGTAGCCTAATGTAGTCTGCAGTCACATAGCGACACCTGTCCGTCGGCGATAACAGTCTCCGGTAACCCGGACCAATTATAGGGTCGCACCGTTATTTGTGGGTCATTATTTTTTATTTGCATCGCGCTATTTGCATTGCTTCACACGATGAACACTACATATATTTCTATATGATGTCATTTGTTTTTTTTGTTTCTATGACTACGTTTACAACAACAACAACAGCACGGTGTCATTTCCGCTTCTTTTTCCTGTAACAACAGCACGGCGGATAACACTCCGGGAGCAGTCGCCTTTTTGCGCTCGCTATCCCGGTACTTTCTACCATCTACAAATGCCATGGTGTTCATGTCATCATGAAAGACATGAACATCGAGCGCAAAAACAAAGGAGACTGCTACCGGGCTATTATCCGCCGACCACCGTGCTGCTGTCACAGGAAAAAGAAGCGGAAATGACGTTCAAAAAGCGGAAAAGCCATGTTCAGAAGAACAGTTCATGTTCTTCAATGTTCCATTCATGTTCAGGACAATTCATATTCAGAAGAACCCATTGAGGTTAAAGAACTGTTAATAAAGACGTTTAAATCTTATTTTGTGTTAAAAAATAAAAATAAAGACATTTGAGAAGATTGGATTTTTTTTAACAAAGCTTTTCTTGTGGAATACCTGATGCGGCCCAGCCTCACCCAGACTCTGCCTCCAGCGGCCCCCAGGTAAATTGAGTTTGAGACCCCTGCTCTATAGACATAAGAAACTACTTTTGATTCTAAACTACTACTTTTTTTTTCTTTTGCTAGTATAATACATTTTTGTATGTGTCCCAGGACACATTCAAAGACCTGTAAAACTCCTCATAACACTGAGGGATAACTTCAGCTACCAGCAGTCTTACTATCAGAGCTCATCTTGACCAGTTCACACTCCTAACATTATAAAATAACATTTTGAATCTATAGGCCTAAGTATTTCATGGGAATATTAACATATTTACATTCATCTAATATTGACCTAGAATATTAATTAGGATATGAATAGGATACTAAAAATGATGTGATCATGCTGCCATGCTAGCATTACTTATGTCAGCATGCATTTTGAGCTGACCTAAGTGCTGTTAGAATCCTCTACCCACAATGCTTGTTCAGTGTCAAAAGTGGGGTTTTGCTAGGTGTCAAAAGGGCATAAGTGCAGTTACGCCCTTTTGGCAGCAAACAAAATGCTACTTTTACTGTTACAGCTTTCAGTTTTTGTTTAATTAAAACTTATGGGTCATGATTTCAGTTGTGTCCTTTTGGCACTGAAAAGATCTCACTGAGACCTTTCAATTGATATATAATACTCATATTCGCCCAAAATCGCACTTACGCCCCTTTGGCTCCAAGCCCTCGATACATTACATATTGCTACATATTACACATTTGTACAACACAAAACCTTTACATCTGGTTGCCCTCATACCAACCAAACTGAAATAAATGTCAGCAGTTTTCCTTAAAAGGAAAGCCATAGATGTGCCTGTAATGATGAATGCTGGCAAAGTTCATTTCATGATTGGCAGAGATGCAAAATGGTAATAAAATAAATGATTATAACAACTGGAGGCTTTCCGAAGTCAGCAAGCTAACAGGAGAAATAACTGACGTCAATTGGCATGTTTTCACAGTTCAGGAAGGAACAACCTTCAACACATTTATCTATTTAATCCCATCATAATTACCCAATAATTACACTGTACATTGGTAGACCATTGAATGATACAATTGAAGTCCTGGGGTACCAATAGCACCAAACATTTTATGTACAGCCACTATCAAGATCACAAAATGTGTCACACTCCAATTTGCAGCAAAAAGTAAACAATTAAGTCAAATAAAGTAAAGTGGTAATCTTTTTTTTTGTCTCCATCTTTGGAACAAAGCGCTCATTGCTGTGGTGTTTCTGCGCTGCACTTCCCAGAGATCACCTGTCAATCAGTGTGTCCAGTCCTTTTCCTTGGATTTTCTGTTGATGACATTTGAGTTTCTTTTCCTTGTCTGTTCAGCTATGGTGGCTATCGCTGCTCATGCTAACTATCATGTTCTCACATTCTTATAGTGTAATGAGCTTCTCCTATCCCATTCTCTTATCACTATCCTAATTTATCATGATATACATAATCTACCTCACTTTACATGAGGTATCAGTCACAGTATTTCTAGACTGAATATCTGTTAGCAATTAATAGCTCCTGTCAGCTTGTAACAAATTACTTCCTCTGCCAGTGATCATGTGGTGGAAAGCCAAGGTTTCACGATGACGTTTTACATCTGAACTCGCTACAAGTACATGTGCATGTCAACTTTCTAATCGTGCTGTGACAAGATAAAGACTTTAAGACCACTGCAGTTTCCATATTAGTGTCGGCAGCAACGTGAATGTTTTTGTTGCCCCTGAGGTGGCTGGTGCCAAATCATTTCCCAGTTATGACTTCAAGTGATAACGTGTTTTATGTTAATTACATTTCTGCCGGCTATAAAATCTGATTCTTGTAACGAATAAAGTGTGAGGAGGAAAACCGAAAGTGGCCGTGCCAAAACTGATAAAATTCCATTTGGCTAACAACTTTGCCTATTAAATAGCTGAGCTAAATAACAGGTCTGAATCATGTTCTCGGATGTCATAACAAATGTAAACACACACACAATGTATTAAATTATTCACGCCTATAAAAAAAACAAAAAAAACCCACAGACACTGAACAAAACAATACTTTCAGGCAGTGACTGTTTACTTTCAAATTGGTCAGGAAAAAGCAAAAATTAGGGTTTATTACACCAAAAACATGCTCTGGGTGTGCAGTAAATCCAGTGGTAGTGCTGCAGTGTCCCACGCAGAGCCACTTCACCTCTGTGCCCAGACAAAATCAAGATGGTTGAAATTTGTCAAAGCTTGTTGACATATTTTAATTTTTCTTCTTGTTGTTTCAAAGACATCTACAGCCAAATCCATGCTCACCAGCAAGATTGAAACAATCCAAAATGCTTGTGAAATCCCTTCTCTAAAACCATCTGAAAAACAACTCCAGTTGCACCATGTCTCACCAAAACACTGGGCCTGTGGCGAAGATTCCACAAAGGTCACTATAGTAACATGTGTTTACTCAGATGACGGCGCACTGCGCAATCTAATCATCCCTTCAGAAAGATAGAGCTCCCTGTATTTACTCAGTAAGCAGCAGGCCGGTCTCCTCCTCCTTTCTCCTCTCGCCTTTGATCTCTCTCTCCTCCGGGTGAGGAAAGCTGTTTTGGTAGCGGCAGCAGCAGTCAGAGGGGCCTCTTCCATCCCCGCCAGCGGAGCGACGGTCGCCCTTGTATCCATCACGCACCGCGAGGAAATTCTCCTGACGGTAAGTGGAGCCACGTTTGGGCCGGAGACGCGGGGGAACGGTGCTTGTTTCCTTTCTCTTCCACATTCGCTGACAATTTCAAGTGTTTCAAGTGTTTCGTCCGTCCGGCCTTTTCCAGCGCCTTGTCAGCGAGGGGCAGCCAAGCGCAGAGAGCGGGAGCGGGGGAGACGACCGAACGGGAAAGAGCAGGAAAGGGCCCTGCCAGCTCCTGCATGGCCTCGCGGGATGTTCACGAAAAAAAAGTAAACAGTCCTTCACGTTCTCACGCAGCTGAGACGAGGCCCATGCTTCAGCACTGCAGGCGCACGTGGGGGAAAGCAGCAGGGCGGCGCTGCAGCGGGGTGAAATCTCACTGGAGGTCAAACAAAGTGTAAAAGTTTTGACACATATAACTACCTTCATATGACTAAATTGAAAATATGCAAACATGGATCGTGTCAGTAAAGTAAATGGGTGCAAACATGCCTGCAAACACTATACTATATAAGCATGCATGCAAGCTTCACGCACAAGTGCTCACAGCCATTATCATGCAGAGGCAGATGACCAAGAATGAACCTCCCACTGCAGCAGTGTCCACTGTATACAAGAAGGTTGACTCACTGTCTCTGGTTCCAATAAGTCAAGCTGAGAAGGGACACGAGTGGAAGCTAGAGGTCTGACGAAAAGGTCCCGCTGTCACAGTAATGGAACGTCTTAAAGCTGCAACATGTACTTTAGCCTTGAGACAAGAAGTGTACTGGAAATCCCGCCCTACTTCCCCTCAGTTGGTCAACACTTGTCACTCATCTTGATGATCTGTCTACCTTGAAACAGCATCTTGTCTGAAGCTGAGGTAACTGGCATCAGTAAAGCCACTACAGGCATTGAAGAAGCAGACAATGAACGCAGCCAATCTGCAATAAAACAACACTGATGAACATTGAGTGTTGTCTGCTGCATGTTTAGCTTCGCTGTTCTTTTGCTTCTTACTGCCTTCATCGTTGTTGCTGTGACTTCCCTGCTGTGTGGCCACTAGCCTCACCTTGATAGCCACACCTAGCTCACTGCTGGTCACGCCCACAGTAAATGGTAAATGCCCCAAAATGTCCGGAACATCATTGAAAAGCCAATTTCTTGCAAATGGGGATTTAGGCATGTACACAGCGTCACAGACTGACACAGACTATATAAATGCAATTTATGCTTATTTTTAATGCCCAAAAAGCTGCATATTGCAGCTTTAAGGACTCTCTGAGTTCTGACTCACACACACACACTGCTTGCCTACATCAGCAGGGAATCAGTGGCACATAACCAGGCACACACTCTTATCTCCTGCCCGCTTTGCTTGGCAATACTCTGATCCAGACACACTCCTCAGAGCTCAGCACACGCTGCCCATTCCTCCACAGTGACCTGCTGGGGCCACCCACCGCATGGCCGAACAAGACCAACTCTGTCAGATGTAGGTAGCAGCGTGGCAGTTCCTGCTCTGGGCTCCATACGGCGAACCCACAGCCAATTATCTCAGCATGAGGAAAAAGTCGTGTTTGCCTGGCTTTTATAGCAATGTAAACGGTGTTCTAACCGAAGGTACGGACACAGTGTACCTGAAGGATGTGTTGCTTTGGTCTTGGACCAAATGGAACATAACCAAATTAAAGGCCTACACAAACTTTTTGGGAGTTTGGCCTGTTTGTCACCTTACCCAATATGTGATAAGAGGATTGCCACCATAATCATCTGTGTCTCTGGGAGATAGCTCTGTCCGGTGTGCATGCTAACACTTTAGCATATATGAAGATAAACCATTTAGTATTCCAAAGGTGGTATTAGGTTTCATTTTATGGCCTATAGATTCATGACTTGAAAAAAACAAACTCTCAATCTTCATCCTTGAGGTCCAGTACGAGTCAACAGCGCAAAAAGAACTTTAGCTGTCTAGCTAACGTTGCTTCCTGTGTAAAGAAAACAAGTTACGCTCAAAGTCCTGTGGGAAGAGAGATCTTTTACCCTTGAAAGTGCATTTTTTTGTTGAATTTTAGCCTGTCAGGTTTAGACCTGTCAATAAAATTAATTCACCATCCAGAGCCAGCTCTCATTTTCTCACTTTTATGATAATGCTAATTGCCTACGATTTCTTAAAATACTGTATGCTAAAGCGTTAGCATGCGCACTGGACAGAACTATCGACTGCAGACACAGATTTTGGTGCCAATCCTCTCATTACATATTAGGTAAGGTGACCAATGGACCAAACTCCCAGAAAGTTGTAGTTGTAGTTGCTGAAACGATTCCTCGAGAAACTCGAGTAACTCGATTACTAAAAATCATCGATGCAAATTCTTTGCATCGAAGCTTCGTTTAATCCATATAACTATATACACGCTCAGTGTTTCGCACGGATGATTATTACTGTTGCACAACGCGCTGGAGAAAGAGAGAGAAAATGGCGAGGGGCGAAGAGAAGAGACAGGCCAGAGAAAACGACAGAAAGTGTCCAAAGTTTCGGATCCAGTGTTGCCAACTTGGCGACTTTGTCGCTAGTCTTAGCGACTTTTCAGACCCCCCTGGCGACTTTATTTCTCAAAAGCGACTAGTGACAAATCTGCCGACTTTTTCTGACCATGGGAAGCAATGTTAATGTGTTGAATCCCAAAGCATTTGGCAATAAATTGGTTCGGCTGATGCTGGTTTTCTCTACTTGCTTGTCTAATCCAGAGAGGTCTGACGGTCACAGCGCTTCCCACACACAGCGTGGCTCCCTCCCTCCGCTGAGAGCAGGGACTGTAGGATAGGGTCCACTTGTAATTGCTACCGGCGTACGCCGAAACTGGCCCGGGTGGGCGGAGTCAGCACTTAATATTAAAACGGGATGAGATGAAGGCTAGTAAAGAATGCACGTTAATTATGGCTATATGTAATGGCTAGTTAAGAACGTAAATCAATATGGTGGCTAGTTATGATGTCCCTAAGTTAGCTAAGTTTTGCTCAAGAAAATAACCACAGAAAATAAAATGCTGCAGTCAATTTGTGAAAGCCTGAGCTTCATTCATGTTATTATTATGATAGTCACACACACATACACACACACACACACACACACACACACACACACACACACACCTACTCCCCTCACAGTGATGCATAAAATACCCCAGAAAGCAAAATATCAGGTGGTGTAAGTAGCAATTGGAGCCTAAAATGCACCAATCCAATACAGCAGGTATATTCAGTTTAGTTTGATTGCAGTGAGTAGGGTCAGCAGGTGTAGGGCAACCCTTCAACATAGCAAATAAATGTACATTAGCCAGTCTTATGAACTTGTATGATATTTAGGCCTAGTAATAAATATCAATAATAATTATTATTTCACCTCGTTTTCAGTAAATCACAGCGTCGTATGGACAGCTTCGTGCGGACAGCTTTTCTCTTTTGTATATTTACTATTGCTCTTTAATAAAGCAAAAGTATTTCTTATCCGATTACTCGATTAATCGATGGAATAATCGGTAGAATACTCGATTACTAAAATAATCGATAGCTGCAGCCCTAGTTGTAGTGTAATGTACAGCTGCAAGTCAAAGCAAGCATATACTGTGGGAAAGAGAAAAAGTCTGTACTTATTTGGATACCATATTATGTAACTTGTCAGAATAGCATTCATGATAGCTTTTCATTCGGACATTAAAAACAACAGCCTTCTCCATGTAACAGCAATAACGGTCAAATTACGCATGAAATTGTTTCATTTGGAGCCCTGTGAGATTTCCAAGCCATAAATCTCAACGTCTCGTCAGCTGTACTTCCTTCGCATTTGATCTCAAGCCAAAGATGTATATTACAAAAGAGGATTTATGCTCTTCTTTCATATGCCCTCCATTTTCGTCCTCCTCTTGTGTGCTCGGTACAGACCAGACACTCAGCAGACTTCCACGCAGCAGCTGCCTGTAATCCAATGCATCCTTGTCTGGCACATACGCTGGGAGGCATTTTACCTGGGGCTGTTTTTCAGAAGAGGGAAGCCACCAGATGGAGAATGATGACACAGAGAAATGAGAGAGATTCTGTGTGGAAGGCTGTGGAACCAGGATGTAAAATGGTACCTGGGATGTAGTCTTCATTCCTAATAAACTAGGCATGAAATAGGCATGGGAAGATGCATCCTTTGTAATAGGTGTATATTGGTAATTTTGTTTGCTTGACACTCTAGGGTGGAAATTAGAAATTCTTGACTCAGACATTCTGGTGTCATCATCCATGATGTTTTTAATTTGTACTTTTGTATGAATGGTATGTCTTAAAAATTGTCAAAATAAATTAACTGTTACACCCCATTGTAAAAACTGTCTGACTAAATTGATCAAGTTATCATATCATATCATCTGTTATCATATACGATAAACAAACTATTGTCATATTTGGTGAATAAGGTTTTGCTCATATAGAAACAAACTTACGTTGTTGACATCATTCTGGATGTATTTTGAATTCATTTATTTTTGTCTTTAGGGCTTCTGAGCAGCAACGTCTCTTGAGCTGACTTCAAGATAGACCCGAAGCCAGAATTTGTATCAAACGCATAAATATCAGCATCAATTTCAATTAATAAAAAATGGGCTAAAATTGTCTCAGACCTTGGAGGATTAAGCCAAACTTGTCATCAAGTTGTTTATTACGCTTGTGAAATCAGGACGTAATTACTGTGGCAATTTTCCCCAATCCAAAACGTTTAACCATGTCATTATCACTTTATATCAGCGTAATGGCAGCGCTAGAAAGCTGCTGAATTAATCATAAAGCAGAAACCCAAAAAGCGAAGCTCCAGTCATGTGACCATCACCAGAAGGCAGCAGGACAGTGGCGTTCACCAGAGCCAGATGTGCAGGCACATTGCGTGGGATCTGCTCAAACAACAAACATCGAGGCATTTGGAAAACAAAGGCAAAATAACACATGGCATTTGAGTCTCCAACTAAAATAAGATTGTTCCTCTTTCATAAGAATGTTTATGGCATCTGTGGAAAAGCATTTGTACATCGCAGCTGCATTTTTGGGAAGGAAAAATGTAAATAAACCCCAAATGGAAAACATTTAACATCTTGATACGTGATAATGATAGCAGTCATGTACTTTTAAAAGGGAACCCTCTCCTCCTTGGGGTATTTACAGTAATGAAATGCCAACAATAAACACGCAAATCTGTTTTAGTGCAGCTTGATTCCATTTGACAAAAGTCTTTCAAGCCTAAGCCCAGGTACTATTTTAGTAATTTGTTTTAGCATACTGGGAGCTAAACAAACAGTTTTGTTCTTTAAACAACAAAGGTCGGGCCCTCTTCTCGTCTGCAGGGGTGAAGAGGGGTGTTGAATTCCCAAGAATGGTGACTTATACTTCCCAAGAATGGTGACTTATACTTCCCAAGAATGGTGACTTATGCTTCATGAACAGCATTAACACTGCAGAGTTCACTGGAAACAGGAGGTGCTAGAATCCATAAAATTAGGAGCAAATGGCCCAGAGCCTGATGTAGGAAAATCACATTAAAGCTGTCCAACCTTTGGACGCAGTGGGAAGTGAATTAAAAAAAAAAGACAACTTATTTCTTGCAAATTTGCCAGAAATAAGTTTCCACACGGAACGAGTTATGTAACATGCCCACCCCTCATTCTTTTTCGATTTAGCAAAGTGGAAACAAGAGGGGCCCCGTGTTGCTCCAGGGGCCCATGTGTCCCCTTGTCCGCTGACAGACAGAAATGACTAATACAAGTGTGTGTGACCTGACCAGGCTTAGGTGCTCTGGCCAACCTCCAAAGTGTGAAAGCCTCCAAGAGGGACATATCCATCAGATCTGTCCTTTTGATTTCCTCTCCAGACGTTTGGAAGATCTTGGCCTCTCACTCGCCCTCAATCACATTAATAGACTTAATCAAAACTTATATAAGACGTCTAAACTCTCAGCGTGACAGAGCTAAAGAGGTGGGAGAGGTGGTCGCTCGAGACAGATGAAATGGAAAGAATTATGACAGGTTTAGATTGGATCCACCTAGTGTAGAGCTGTACAGAACCGCTCGGACTGAGTGTGAACTCGAAGAAAGCTCGGCCCAGTGTCTAATTACTTTTCCTAAGTGACGCCTGCTGGGTGACATTCAGGGGAATATGCTACAGGTCTAATGACATGCCATGGAATGCCTATTCCTACCTTAATAGCAAAAGTCAACCATAACTAAACCCTGGAACCTGAGTTTACCACTAGAAAACAATCATATGGAGGTGCCCGCTTGTACACATCAGGGAGGGAAAGTTTACATGTAACAGTTTTGCAGGGATCTGATTACAAAAAATGACATTTCTTTATCTGTTATAGTGGAAAAACAGATTCTGCACCCTAAAAATGGTTGATTACTTGTATGTGTTGGAGCCATTTTATTTAATGAGCATATTTTTGGCTGTAGTTGACTGGCTGAGACTGATACCAGCCAATGACGTAGCATATGTGCGGCAAGAGGTTAATTGAACCAGGTGTGCGACAAAGGATAGAGACGCCGCAGAGAAACAGTTTTTCAACCGCACGCTCCAAAGTTTGTTGATTATCTTTATTGCCGTTTGTTGTTTTGATACTTTGAACTCGTGTGAATAACTTTCTTTAACCTACGTTAAGCTAGTTTGATTTGAACTTGACGTAAGGCCGCCATAGATATACACATTTACGTGACATATTCAAACATTCATTCACCTCATCTGTACAACGAGACCTACAAGCAAGTTCATCTCACAGTAAGAAGATAACCTAGATGTGCGTGTTGGAAGTCTCGTATGGCGTCTGACTGGCTTCATTGAAAAGGAACATAGAAAGCCAGAACAAAAGTTGAAAAACTCTCAACACGAAGACTTCGCTTCGTCACCGTTGGATTGGAAAGGATTTAATCATTGAGTACATCGTGTGAATTGTTGTTGGATTATGAATGGGTGTTGAAACGCATTATTGGAATTGTGATAATTTGAAGAGGAACGGAATATTCCCGTGCATTGGATGTCGCAATTAATCGTCTTGCCACTCGCTCATATAAACCTATTCTCCCGTTGAAACATGCATGTACGTATGAAAGGATGCTTTGACACCGCAGCCAGTGTTAAACTGTGACATTCGCATATGGAATTTGAATGCCCCTCAACTCGTGGTTGAGTAAAGGAATGACGTGAAGCTGTATTATTGGTCGAGTTTCAAGTGTGTGAAGCATATTGCCTTAATGAATGAATAATGTCTCAACACAACGGAACAGAGGAAGGAACAGAGGAAATAAACATGCCTGAAGAAAGTGGATCTAAAAGAGAGATCAAATTGACGGAAAGGGCTATTGAGGCAAAATTAAATCAGCAAAGGAATGCAAGAAAGGCTAAATTGAAACAACTGACAATAAAGAGAAATAATATTGATCATTAATGTTGGATTATACCAATGTTGGCATTGTTGAACCGGCTTATGATGTTCTCTGTGATTTGTTAAAGGAATTTTCTGAACTGCAGTGTTCTGTTCAAAGGTTGCTCCCAGAGGAGAAAAGGGATTCTGATCACAATGACTGGTATTTACCTAAAATTGGAATGTTGAAGGAATTTCAGGACATTGTGAAAAAATGGTTAAGAGAAGCTGCTATGCATGCCCATCAAATAACAGAAATGCATCTGTCGCCTACTGCGGATACAACAATGCATGAGAGTTTGACTGCTATGTCTGTTGGGATAATAAGTAAAGGTGGAGACAGAAGTGTGAAGAGCACAAGCAGCTCCAGTAGCAAAGCCTCCACGGTTTCATCCGCCCTCAGACGAGCAGAAGCCAAAAGGGCAGCTCTTCTTGCTCGAGCCTCTGTCATGCACAAAAGGCATCAACTTGACAAAGAAGAAGCTAAGTCGAAAGCTGCATTTCAAGCTAGAAAAGAGGCTCTAGCTTTGGAAATTGAAATTGCTGCAAGTGCAGAAATTGACACACTTGAAGCTTCTAAAGAGAAAGATGATTTTCAAAAGTATGTTAAACGATATGACTCAACACAAAAGCTTCTTGATGATGATGATGATGATGATGATGATGATGATGGACTTCTATATACCTCAACTGCCCCCAGCATTCACAAAGTGTGTGTGCAGCCTCATCTCAAGAAAGGTCCTAAGGAGAATGATCAAAATTCAGACATGCTGAAAATCATGCAAAGGCAAAATGAAATTACTGAAATGCTAATTAAAGAACAGAGACTCTCACTTCTTCCAACAAGAGAGATTCCAGTTTTTCATGGAAATCCACTGCATTACTTGTCCTTTGTGCGTACATTTGAACACTGTATTGAAAGCAAAACTGATAATGATTGTGATAAGTCGTTTTTCCTGGAACAGTTCACAAGTGGTCGACCGCAAGTGCTTGTCAGAAGTTGCATGCATATGGAACCTAAAAGGGGATTTAAAGAAGCTAAAGAACTGTTGCAAAAGACCTTTGGAAATGATGTATTGATCGCTTCAGCTTATCAAGAGAAAGCCCTGAATTGGAGTGTACTCAAATCAGAGGATAGAAAGGGACTTCAAGATTATTCGTTGTTCTTAAGAAGCTGTTGTAATGCGATGACTGATGTTGATATGCTGCAAGACATGAACAGCCCAACACACATGAAGACGGTCATAGCAAAACTGCCTTACAAGCTTAGAGAAAGATGGCGCACTGTTGCTTATGATTATTACGAACACACAAGAAAAAGAGCCAAGTTTAAGCAACTTGTGGATTTTGTGGAAAGACAAGCAAATATCGCCTGTGACCCATTGTTTGGAGACATAAATGATGCTGCACCAAGGAAAGACAGAAATGTAAGCATTAAAATCAGTGATGGATTTAGACCTCTAAAATCCCAGAAAAGCAGTTTTATGACAATAGCACAGGAATCAAGCTCAAGGAGTCCGAGCCATGGAAACACTGAACCATCTGGTGAAAAGGTTTGTCTATTCTGCAAAAAGGATCACAATACTGATGCTTGTGAGCAGCTTGGTAAAAAAAAGGCATGATGAGAAAGTGAACTTCTTCAAGGCAAATGGCATTTGTTTTGGATGTGTGAATAAAGGTCATCTGAGCAGAAACTGTAGAAAACGCTTAAGCTGTACAATATGCATGTTGAAACATCCCACAATATTGCACATTGTGAAGAAGCAAACAGAAGATACTAAGAAAGACAATGTAAACACAGAGAAATTGTCAGTGAGCAGCGCATTGGTTTCTTTGGAGAAGCCAACTGGGGCCGGTGACGACCAGACCCTTTCCATCGTTCCTGTCCAAGTAAAGCTGTCAAACAGTGACACCTGTGTGCAAACCTACGCCTTCCTGGACCCAGGGAGCACTGCAAGCTTTTGTACCAAAGCTCTCAGGAAACTGTTACATGCAAAAGGAAGAAAGACAAAAATTCTGTTGAGAACTTTAGGTCAAGAGAAAGTCACCAATATTGACATGATATCCGGTCTTGAAATCTCAAGTATTGAGAAAAATGACTTCATGAAACTTCAATCGTTGTACATCCAAGATGAAATTCCAGTGACCAAAGAGCAAATTCCTACACAGGAAGCAATAAGTGAATGGGACTACCTGAATGAAGTGAAATTAGTCCATATTGATGCAGACGTCGGCCTTTTGATAGGAAATGATGCACCAAATTTGATGGAGCCCTGGAAAGTGATCAACAGCAAAGGAAATGGGCCTTATGCAGTTGAAACCAAACTTGGATGGGTTGTTAATGGAATATTGCACAAAGACAGCCCTGAAGGAAGTACTCTGAACCACATCTTCAGTAACCGTATATCAGTAGTAAACTTAAATGATCTCTTGATTCAACAATATAACCATGACTTCCCTGAAAAGACCTCCAACGAGAAACCAGAAATGGCAGTAGAAGACAAAAGATTCATGGACATAGTCTCAAGCTCAGCTAAAATAAAAGATGGACATTACCAACTCAAACTACCTTTCAAACAGAACGATCCATTAATGCCCAACAATTGGCAGTTAGCTGAACAACGAGCACTTTCGGTAAGAAGAAAGTTTGACAAAGATGAGAACTTTCAAAGGGAATATACTACTTTCCTAGAGGATGTAATTACTAAAGGACATGCAGAAATTGTGCCACATGATGAACAAATTCAAGAAAAAGGCAAAGTATGGTACCTACCTCACCATGGCGTTCGGCATCCAAGGAAAGGCAAACTTCGTGTTGTTTTTGACTGCTCTGCATCCTACCAAGGCACATCATTAAATGATCAGTTGATGCAAGGACCCAATCTCACAAGTACATTACTTGGCGTTCTATTGAGATTCAGACAAGAACCAGTGGCCATGATGGCGGATGTTGAGGGCATGTATCATCAAGTCAAGGTGACATCATCTGACTCCAACTACCTGCGATTCTTGTGGTGGCCTAACGGTGACATCACAAAAAATCTTGTTGAATACAGAATGACAGTTCACCTTTTTGGAGCAACATCCTTTGCTAGTTGTGCCAGCTACGCGCTAAGAAGAACTGCTGAAGATAATGTTCAGAATTACTCACCAGAAGCCATTGCAACGATCATGGACAACTTCTACGTTGACGACTGTTTAAAGTCTGTGTCCACTGCATTTGAAGCTAAGGCGCTATGCAATGAGTTGATGAACTTGTGTAAAAGAGGTGGTTTTAGGCTAACCAAATGGATCAGCAATGACAAATCAGTATTAAACTCAATTCCTGAGGAAGAAAGAGCCACAGAAGTCAAAGACATAGATTTGGATAGAGATCACATACCTGTTGAAAGAGCCTTACGTGTGGCCTGGAAAGTTGAAGAAGATGCATTCGGTTTTCAAGTGACACTAAAGAACCAAGCACTCACCAAGAGGGGAATCCTATCTGTCATCAGCTCTGTGTACGATCCATTAGGATTTCTCGCCCCATATGTTGTCACTGGTAAACACCTCTTGCAAGAGCTATGCAAGATGAAGATTGGATGGGATGATAAGATTCCAGTCGCCTACCATCAGCTCTGGCTGAAATGGTTAGATGGTTTAAAGCAGATGGAAAATATCAATGTCCCAAAATGCATCAAACCAAAAACCTTTGGAAAGATCAAAGAAGCCCAACTTCATCATTTTTGTGATGCAAGTGACAAAGGCTATGGAATGGTAACCTACCTGTTGATGACAAATGTCAAAGGTCAGAAAGGTCCTTATGGGAAAAGCACGAGTTGCACCCTTAAAACAAATAACGATTCCCAGAATGGTACTGACTGCTGCAGTGTTGGCAGTACATATTGACAAAATGTTGAGAACCGAATTGAGACTTGAGCTTCAGAAATCCATGTACTGGACTGATAGCACATCAGTGTTAAAATACATAAGAAATGACTCCAAAAGATTCCAAACATTTGTGGCAAATAGAGTTGGTTTCATCAGAGAATTATCAGATGTTGAGCAATGGAGATATGTTAACACCAGAGTGAACCCTGCAGATCATGCATCCCGTGGCCTCACAGCAGATGCATTCACTAAATGTAACGACTGGATCAACGGTCCTCAGTTCCTTTTAGTAGCAGAGGAGCAATGGCC
Organism: Centroberyx gerrardi; assembly: GCF_048128805.1. Taxonomy (NCBI): domain Eukaryota; kingdom Metazoa; phylum Chordata; class Actinopteri; order Beryciformes; family Berycidae; genus Centroberyx; species Centroberyx gerrardi. Next base: position 6,628,670 of record NC_136014.1, read on the forward strand.
TGAATCTCCTGAACGTCTTGAAGCGCTCTGCCATGATGATCCAGAGGTTAGAAGAGCGAAAATGACAGTCAACATCATCCAGACAGCCACCCCAGATGCTATTACAGCTCTATTACATCACTATTCCACCAAGTTAAGAAGAGCAGTAGCCTGGATGCTTGCCGCCAAAGACCTGTTGATAAAGCTGAGCAGGAAGCGAAAGGATGTGCGCCAAAACATACAAGCACAAGAGAAGGACCCAGATAAACAGAAAATGTTGATAGAATGTGAAATAACAAAGTTCAAAGAATCTATTGAACCTGCAAAGTTGAGCGTTGATGAGCTAAAGAAAGCTGAGACTGAAATAATCTGCTTATGTCAAGCTCAATGTTTTGTTGATGAGATTGCCACCTTGAAGAAAGGCAACTCGAATGTTAAGAAAGACAGCTCAATCTTTAAGTTGGACCCAAAGATGGACCAAGGAGTGCTAAGAGTTGGCGGAAGACTTAGTAGAACGGCAATGCCCGAAGAGACAAAGCACCCAGCCATTTTGCTCAAAAGGCACCACTTATCCAGATTGATTCTTGAACACATTCACATACAAACTGGACACAGTGGTAGGAATCACATGTTGTCAGTTCTACGACAGAAGTTTTGGATACCATGCGCTAATTCCTTGTCAAGAAAGGTAATTTCTGAGTTTGTAACATGTCGAAGAATCCATGTAAATGTCGGTGAGCAAAGGATGGCTGACCTACCAGAGGACAGGTTAACACCTGATCTACCCCCTTTTACCCAAGTAGGAGTTGACTACTTCGGTCCCATTGAGGTAAAGCGAGGAAGAAACACTGTGAAACGTTATGGCGTCATTTTCACCTGCCTTGCAAGCCGTGCTGTCCACCTCGAAGTGGCTCATTCATTAGACACAGATTCTTGCATCAATGCACTCAGACGTTTTATCTGTCGCCGGGGTCAAGTCACTGGAATAAGATCTGACAATGGAACCAATTTTGTGTCTACAGACAGAGAATTGAGAGAAGCTCTGGTAACTTTGGATCAAGACAAAATAGAGCAAGCACTACAACAAAGGGGAGTGAAATGGACATTCAATCCTCCCGCAGCTGCACACTTTGGAGGTGTATGGGAGAGGTTGATTAGATCATTGAAAAGAATTTTGCTAACCATCACAAGGCAACAAACTCTTGATGATGAAAGTCTTTCCACAGTGATGTGTGAAGTAGAAGCAATATTGAATAGTCGTCCATTGACAACCATATCAGAAGATGCCAATGATCTCGAACCCCTCACTCCAAATCACCTGCTTCTACTGAAGTCACAACCAATCCTTCCACCTGGACTTTTCAAGAAAGATGATGTATATGCTCGATGGAGACAAGTACAATACATTTCCGACCTATTCTGGTCAAGATGGACAAAGGAATATCTCCCACTTATGCAAGAACGACACAAGTGGAACAGAATTAGGAGAAACTTCAGCAAAGGAGACATTGTATTAGTGGCAGACACAAACGCCCCCCGAGGTTCCTGGGTTATGGCTCATGTCGTAGACACTAAACCAGACTACAGAGGGTTGGTGAGAAGTGTGAAACTTCAGACAAGAACAAGTATGCTTGAGCGGCCAGTCAGCAAGATCTGTCTGCTGGTTCCTGCACCTGTGGAAGACTGAAGAAAAGTCACATACTCACACTCACCCTCACATATGACATGACACTACATGAAATTAAGAGAAAAGATTGAAAGTTTATTTTTGACAGAGCATTTAATTCATTTGGCTCCTGTTTTTCAGTTTGTATTGTTATTTAGCACCGTGCTCATAACAATAGGGGCCGGTTATGTTGGAGCCATTTTATTTAATGAGCATATTTTTGGCTGTAGTTGACTGGCTGAGACTGATACCAGCCAATGACGTAGCATATGTGCGGCAAGAGGTTAATTGAACCAGGTGTGCGACAAAGGATAGAGACGCCGCAGAGAAACAGTTTTTCAACCGCACGCTCCTAAGTTTGTTGATTATCTTTATTGCCGTTTGTTGTTTTGATACTTTGAACTCGTGTGAATAACTTTCTTTAACCTACGTTAAGCTAGTTTGATTTGAACTTGACGTAAGGCCGCCATAGATATACACATTTACGTGACATATTCAAACATTCATTCACCTCATCTGTACAACGAGACCTACAAGCAAGTTCATCTCACGGTAAGAAGATAACCTAGATGTGCGTGTTGGAAGTCTCGTATGGCGTCTGACTGGCTTCATTGAAAAGGAACATAGAAAGCCAGAACAGTATGATTAATCTGAAACAGAGACAAAAAAGGCATTTTGATTCTAATATAATAGACATTAACATCATTTTACATAGCTTGATAGAATACCTATACATGCTATACCTATACATAGGTTCATAGTTTGATGAAATGCACGTCTAAACAAAAGAAGCCCAAAAGTCTTTGAGACATTTCCTCAAAATTTCCGTATGGGATCAATACAAATTTTGATACAACGTATCAAAACAAATTCTACTATCTTTGACTGCTTGGACCTCTTTCTCATGCTCTTCGCAGATGTTGGCTCTTGGCTCTAGCTGTCCTGTGTGTAATTGAACACACTGATGAGCCTGTTTCCACGTGCGCGGCTCCCTCCGGCCTCTGCTGTCTCTTCTGTGACAGGGAGACGGACACTGCGGTTTGCTGCGGCCCCCAAAACAGAGCTGACAGACACGGACTTCCACCGTGGTGACCCTGACATTTCGGAGACACGTGCGCAATATGGAGGGTGCGGAAAGGATTGCGTCAGTTTGATCCATTTTGAAATTCACACACACACATGCACGGGCACACATACACACAGTCCAGTGGCAATGTTTTATTATGGGATAATGGGACTTGCGGTAGATGTCAGTCCGTGCTTTGGCTGTGGGGTATGGTTGTTTAATTTGTCTGAATGTCTGAATAATTCAATTCATCAATTTATAAGCACATTTAAACACACACAAAGTAATTTATGACATTTTTCAACAATAGAAATGATCTCCTCCTATCCAAGTCTCTGGCAAGTCGCATTTTCACAATAGCGATGAGTAAAGTAGCTGAAACGTCTAGTGAAGAAGCTATATATCACCATGCTTATTGCCCCTTTATTGTAACATTTCCTGCCATAAATAAATGCTTGATGTAGTAAAGCTTAATCAAAACATAATAAGGGTGTCTTAGGGCCTTCAGCAGACTGCACCACATTTCCAGTCCATTAGGTGTTCAGGTCAAGAAGTAATTTAAGGTTCCTTAGATCACATGGGCTAAACCCCTTTCCAATGAAAGTAGACTGCTTTTGGATTACTGCTACACTGCCTCTTGGCTCTGGGTCACCAAATTGGGGACATTCAAAGACCCAATTATAGTCTTAATCATAATCTCATATTATGTAATGACAAATTCAACTGTTTTGAAGATTTAAACTGGCCTCATATTGTTGTTATGAATGTTAAAAACATACAGATAGTAATTGAAAGGTAAGTGGATATCTCCACTGAGGAAGGCTTAAGTGGGCGATAATAGTAGGCGAATCAGTTAAAGTGCTGACTGTGCCTGGAGGCTGTATTTTTTCTCAGCTCCGCTGGATCAAAGGCATACTTGTCCAATCTGGACAGTAATACAGTGATTTTCTCCAGCTCCTGTGATGTATTAGGGCCATTATGTAACAACAGTTTAGAGTGCTTTAGAGAATTTCACCCAATTTTCAGTCACAGCATTTACATTAAGTGTGATCGCCTTTAAATTTTTACTTCCTAGGGAATCCAATTTTTTTCTTCAAACTCAACTTTTTCCACCCCATCTTAATCATAATGGACAGAAACAGGTCAAGGAGGATTTGGACATCCTTTAAAAGAAATCATGGAAGGAATCTTTTGGTGAAAGAATGTCAGATTTAGCAAATATTGTTGACACCCAGGCCTACACACCTCCACAGTGTTTAAATTCCATTAAGTACACCTTGAGAATGTAAAACTTAAGGAATCTAGGCCAAGCTCATCCTGCTGTCTGACAACATCACAGTTCCTGGGACAAAACCCAACAAGACCAAATATCTGGGGTAAGGCTGTTTGGGTAAATTTGCATCGGTATGCCTTGACAAAGCAGTTATCGTTCAGACACAATAATAACCTCAGAGCAATTAGGCTGCATCTGATAGTGACCAAGTAGGTCTTATCAGTCTGAGGACTCTGGCTATGATCAAGGAAGAGTGCTTCCGTCTTGACTAATAGCAGAGCCGGTGGACTGGACGACCACATTGTGGCCTATTGAAAATGCATGGAAGCCAGTCTCGTCTAACATGCATCTAAGATAACAAAGCACCTATGTGACCCCTTTTCCTGCTGCTGAACTCTAACATTAGTGGCACAAGACTGTGATTGACAGGTAGTAACTCAATGCGAAAGATCTACATAGAAGGCTAGAAGAAGTATAGAAGAAGAAAATTTCAGTGGTTCAAGTTATTGGTAGATCCTAACAAATTCAGCGTATTGTAATATGATGATCCCATCAGTGTGTTTGCAGTAGTATTCTCTTTTGGAAGAAATCTTTAATATCTGTGTTTCTTTTTATTGTATATCTGTTCCCTAATTTATCAAAACAGAAAGGAATACATATCATGGTTACTTTACAATAGCTATTTCCATGCATTTACTTAAGTTGCCAATAACTCCCAGGTGGGTGGGTGTGAGGAAGCTGACCAGGAAATACTCTTCGGCACAAAACAACGCAATCAACATTTCAGGTCATTTCAATGTGTCAATCAGACAATGACATACAAGAAAACCTGGGGTAGTACCAAGGGTGGCCAGTCAGATTTCAAGGGTAGCCAGTGCCGCCCTGGCCACCCCGTTGGCTCCGCCCCTGCAAGTGGAGATAACTGTTTGAATTTTTGAAACCTCATTACCCAGAAATGATGAAATGAGACGTCAGTAAACCAAATGGCTTCTTCTTATTCTCTGGTTGATGTGGAGGTGTTAAAGAGGTTCAGCCATAGTTGGTGAGTCTATTTGTTTCTGCCAGTGACCATACCAAACATTTATTTGGGCATATGGGGCGAATCATCAGCATTTGAATTAGTGGGGATGGGTCTGCTGCAACCCCACTTTCTGATTTAGGCTGATAAAACAGGTGTATTTTTACCTAAAAATCTCAACCTAGGGCAGCTTTAATTTGTTCATCTTATTTCATTACTGACACTTATTGATTATAAATGTATACCAATGAATTAGGATTGCTGATCTACCTCAAGCTAGGTAGCAGTTGTTGCCCTCTGGACACCCCCTCCATGCCCTTCTTTCCTACATATCCTCTTCCATTTGTATGCATTTGTGTGTGTGCGTGTGTATGTATGCCATTTGTATGTACTCCACAGTCTGTGTGAGGCTGTGAAGCATTTTGACACGGTCAGGAAACTTGTCAGCTCCAGGCTTATCTGCCACATCCCAACATTCCTGCCTGGTGCTGGATGTGTCACTCCATTAAGCATCATCACACTTCTGAAGAGGAGCAGACAGGCTGACACATATCTCCTCTCCTCTTAAATAGGACTGACACACCCACTGGAGATGAGTGTGTGTGTGTGTGTGTGTGTGTGTGTTGTCATGACCAGCTCGAAGGCCATGGCAAGTAACGGGAGAAATACAAAGAGTTAAAGTAATATAAATCATTTATTGATTCAACTAACACAAATGAACTAAGACTACCCAAAATGTTATGGGGTGTGATAATCAGTAAAGTCAGTAGTGTAAGTGCGTGCATGCGTGGAAAGAATAGTGTGGTGCTGTTGTGGAGTGAGGAAAACAAATAATGATGAGAAGCGTGGAGAAAGTTGTCCGGGAGCACATCCATCTCCCAGGAGTCTTTCACAAGGCACTGACGGTGGCGTGCTCTTATATAAGCCACTGGGAAACACCGGGCCCAGGTGTTCCCAGTTACACCGACAACCCGACTCCGCCTACTAGGCACCTGCAAGACAATTACAACACACAAAGACAGACAGACCTAGCAGCCAATCAGGAGTAGGGGCGTCACAGTGTGTGAGAGAGAGAGAGAGAGAGAGAGAGAGAGAGAGAGCATCCAAAAGGACTCTGAGAGATTCTTGCTGTTAAAGAAGATTAAAGAGCTTCAAAGTTTGTCTTTCTGATCAAGATCAAGTCAGCCAAGACTCTTCACAAGATTCCCTGTTTGATGTGGGAGCTGCAAAGTACCTTAATATAAACAGCAAATTAATTCCTTCCTCACTTCCATTAATTTCACATTAGATTGATTAAAACCCCGCAATTTTATGACTAATTACCTCACAACCGCAATCCCCCCAATATTATTTAGCTCCTGTTGAACAGTACGGCCCATGTGCTGCCGTCTGGCAAACAGACAAATATTCTTTGTTTTTATTACTCATTCCGAGCCTCAGAAGTTTAATCACATAACTGAACTGTGCTCCATCATGAAATTATCAGAGCGATGTTGAGTGGGAACGGTACACAGAAACACCTGTCACGCAAAGTATGATGGATGAGGATGTTGAGTAAGGAGCGCGGCGGAAGGGGGGTGATTATCCTTTCGGGACGTGGTGTAAACTCACTCTTGGGGTAAACTCACTCAGAACTTCACGATTTGATTTGGATCCTTTTCAACTGGAGGATGGGATGAGACTGTGTTTTCACTGCTGTTGGTGAAGCAGAAAGTCCACAGTTTGAGCGCTGAATGCAGAAGTGCCCATCGGGGACCAGTAAATATTCCAAGTGCACGTTGTAGACGTGAAGTGGATGTTTATTTTTACCCTTAAATGTATGTGTCCCAGGAGGAGAAGAGGGTGACACAACACTAACACTGTATTATTATATCTTTAAGATGGATGGGGAATATGTTATTCTATGCAGTATTTCTGTCTGAGACTGGTGTCTACTTACACTAGAACTAGTAAAATGATTTTCAGAGAAAATGTACTATATACCTTCAGATCTCTTCCATGTCCCGACTTAGATAATTCTGAGTTCATTGCTTGTGCCATAAACTTTGCTTCGACCGAACACAGTACAATGCTCCAGTGTACCAAGTTGAAAGACAGAGTTTAGAGCGAGGAATGACCTGGTTTGACTTGACAAACAAACCTGTGTGAATTGGCAACTGACACGCAGATCCACTCCGATCCACTTTACAGCGGTCGGTGAAGGAAAGAATGAGAGGAAGAAAGGGAGAAGAAACCCAGACACCCAGCAGAGGACCGGCCAGATTATAAATCACTTAATTGTAACCAGAAAGAAGACGGTCCTCCTGCAGCGGCATCGGCGCTTTTCCACCGCAGCCTCGGCCGACGGGAGTTAGTTCCACTTCAAAACACGACGGCGGGATGATGGAGGAGGGCTGCGTCAAAACGAGCGGCCTTTACGGAAAATCTTATGGAATTGCCGAGATCTCGCTTGGATTTCCATGAACCGTGACATCCTGGATTATACACTGTCTGTGGGTTTCAAAACTGACTTGATAAGGTGTAAAGGTTACGGAATCTTCTGCAACCGATTCAGTTTGAGGTTTGAGGATGTTTGGCTACATCTGCAGAACTCTTGATGAAGTTTTTGTTTATGACAAAAACTGAATCATAACTGTTGCCTGTACTGGCTCAAGTAGAGGGAAAGCTTTGTGTACTGTTAGTTGGAAATCAGCCCCTCGATTCCAGCGTATTTTACTTTGGCAAGTGCTGAGAATCCAGACGCAGCCAAGACCCCAAGTAAGGCTTAGCTGCGGCCTCAGAGAGAGGACTATAGCACTGCGGATCAGGGGGAGGCTGGGTGACTGTGATGACAGTGAGTCAGAGGGACAAAGACAGAGCCAGCCGGGCTGAGCAGCACCGCCGGGGCACGGCTCTTTCATCTTGCTCGAGATCCTCGGTCATTCCCATGAGTATCAGTCTCACGGGCCCCGAAGTGGAAAGACAAGAGTGACATAGTGGGCATTCTCGGAGAAACAGTCAGGCAAGCATGGAAGTAGATAAGCCCACACACAATACAGATCCAATGAGAAAGACAGATACACACACATAAGAACACACAGAGACACATATGGCCAAGCACAGGTGCACAGCGTAAGATTTAGGAGGCTTTTTGGACGGTGGGCAGAGAAAAAAAGGCTGCCAAGGCGAACAGCTGTTGGCTGATTCTGTCTGTGCCAGTTGCCTTTTCTTTTATTGTTAATCATAAAATGAAGCTGCATGATGTCGGCACATGTGGCTGAGGTTCAAGAATGGACAAAAACAAAACCTGAAGCGAAGGCAGGTGATTGCATGACACATGTGTTTCAGCTCAATTTGTTTGTTTGGATTCTCGCGATGCGGACGAGCCAACGTGGAACTGTGAAATTGGACATTTGAAATTTGGAAATTGATAATTTCTTCAAAGGGTCGGGGGGGGGGGGGGGGACAAGCTGTTACGCAACAGTTTTCCATCTTCGATTTGACGTATTTTCAGAGCTGCTCATTCATGGACCTCCGCCGTGAGACGCTGGAAAACGCGTGAGGATTGCCAAGGACATTCTAGTGATAAAACCGAACCGGGGGCAGAACGCCTTCTTAGACTTCTAAGAAACGCCACATGACCTAGGATCAATCCGTCATCCGATGACATGACTGTAGAAGCATCGGCATGGCTTGAGGGGAAAACATGTCTCAGATTTGTTATCATCAGTGAAGTGAACTACCGTAACATAATACATATGAGCCCTGGTTTTTACTGAAGATATAAGAGAGAGAGTTTTCCTGGTGGGAGTAGAGGCACAGTGTTCCAGGATTGACAGCTGTCCAGGAGTGGAGGAGGCTGTTTACTCCAGTTAGTATCAGCTAAAGGAGGATCTTGGGATCTTATTCCCAGTTAATGTAAATTGTTAATTGATAAACCCTTTGCAGAAGTATTCTACATACCATGGCAGCCATATCAGATACCCTAATGGAAGCCCTAATAGAGGCCCGCAGGTGAACGTACATGAGCACATGACGAACTTGACTCTAATATGTTAGACTGTAATTACGGAATAAGAACTGTGCTTGCAAGTAAATTGTAAATATTAAAGCTGCACTAGGCAAGATTTCTATGTAAAAATACATTTGTCTTAGCCTAAAAAGTGGGGCTGCAGTAGAGAAGAGTGTCCCATTCTCTCTAATTGAGACCTTGTAGATTTACCCTATTTACCCAAATGAAATTGTGTATGATCTTTTTCCTCTCTCATCCCTTGGTATCTTTGTTAAAAAGCATCATAGACCGGCCAGGTTGCTAAACATGAGCATGTTGTGCAGTTTACTGACGTCACGTTACATGATTTCTGAGTATTGCAGTTCAACTTTTTCAAACAGTTACCTGCTGCCAGTTGGCCAAGTCGCCAAGTGCAGCGTTAACAGTAGTAATTACACACAAAGCCTATTTGGGCTTTTTTTTTTTTTTTGCATGCCAATTTGTACTGTTTGTTCAATGACAGCCAAGACGTGGTGCCTTGAGCGATACACAGCGTGAGAAGAGATGCTGTCAGAGATTATCTTCCAGCTGCTTCACCCCTCATTATAGCCTTTCATCTCGCAGATACTAGGACAGATATTAAATACTCAGAAATATGTCGAGCCCGGAGGCGGAGAACTCCTCTAGATTCCTCTCCGACAATGAAAATCACAGTTTGACAAGTTTCACAAACGCCCAAACATGGAGGAGATTAGAGACAAGCAAAGACAGAGAAAAAGTCTGCTAATGATTTTTGGGTGAAAAAAATATTCAAAGACTGTATGTTGGGTACACAAACAGAGAGAGTAAAGCTGAGGATGGACTTGACATGCCCAAACTTCTATTCTGTAATTGACTGAGCACAAAAATTAATTTGTCAGATACTCTGTGTTTATTCCATCTTTCTGACTGATCATTATTTAAAGCATTTTTGCTGCCACTTGTCTAAATGCTCTCTTGCGATGTTTTGATTAGTACAAAGCAAGATGTAATTATGTGTTGAAAGACGAAATGCCTGTAAAAGTCAAACCTATGTTTTACCTTATTTCTGATACCACACCTAAAGTTGATTTTCTTTGGTCCGAACCATAGTGGAAAAGTTTACTTTGTTGCATTTTTGTATTTGGTTTGTTTAGGTTCATGCTGCCCAATTACAAGTGATCCAGGGCTTGTAAACAAAAGTCACATGGACTCACAAGTAGTAGCAAATAAACCGTCCCGAATGGCCTCCACTTTCCCTCGCTCCCTCCTCTCCTCCACTCCATTCCTCCCCTCGCCTCCTCCAAGTTACTGTTCGAAAAGAGTGGTAATGAGGGAGGGGAGGAAAGGAGGAGGAGTGGAAAAGCTTTTGGGGGAACTGCCCCATACATACCCAACGTACTCCACTGATAACGCGCAAGCTATCTGCTCCTTTCAATACACAGTCACAACATTGTCTGGGTTGCCTGTCCCAGGAGGGAGACAGGAATCCAGTAGTGGGCTATTTCAGGTCTTTACAGGCGGACCGGGGTTTTGTGAGGTCTGACCCTCGGAAATGTGACGTAACGCTCAGTCAATATTTGGAGGCCCCCTCTTCTTCTGTCAGAGCCGCTGCTTCGCTCTCCTCCATGTCTGCTCTGTCCACATTGTACACACATGCAGAAAAGACACAACACACACACAGGCAAGCACACATGTTTGTATTACTTTACTTGTGAGGACCTTCACTGAATACATTCATTCCCTAACCCCTAAATCTAACCCCTTAACCCTAAACCCAAACCCTATCCCTAATTTAACCTTAACCCTTACCTTAAACTAAAATGTATCCTAATTCTAATCTTAATGCTAAACCCAAATCTTAATCCTTAAATAGCCCCTTGAAGAAATGAGGACTGACAAAATGTCCTCACTTTGTAGGATTGAAGGACTTTCCTTATTTTTATATCCTTGTGAGGACATTGGGTCCTCATAAAGTATGGAAACACACACACACACACACACACACACACACACACACAGGGGAAAGCTTCCCATCCCGGACTGGTACACTATCTCAGAGGTGGTAATGATTACTTCCCCAGAGGGACATAGAAAGTAAGACCGAAAGAAAAGGTGAAAGAGTGACAGAGAAATTCAAAGAGAGAGAGAGGCAGAGAGAGAGAGAGAGGCAGAGCGAGAGAGAGAGAGAGAGTTGTGCTGCCATGGCATGTTGTGGTGGGGGGAAATCATAACTCCTTTCAAGTCCAAAAGCAAATAACCAAGAAACTCTCCCACTCTGAAAAACATATTGTTTGTATGTTTGGTGAGTGTGTGCACATGCATGAACATGTGTGTGTGTGTGTGTGTGTTTGTGTGTACGTGTGTGTGCACTTAAATGAGAGAGAGAGACAGAGGGCAAATTGTGCTAACAAGTTCTCATTCATCTGTTTTACAGCCACCTAAGGAGAAAGTCAGTCTGGCTGTTCTTGGTATCATGTCATTCTTTGGCTGTATATTTAGTTTCATTAAAACATCAAGTCTAGGAATACTATCAAATGTTATAGAGTAAACCCACACTAAATCACTGGGGTTTTTGCTAATGAGCTATCATGGGATAGCAGAGGGTGTGGACCACCCAGCATCTCCACACCCTGGCACAACAGTCATGATCATGCTGTCCAAAAGCTGCACCATACTGATTAGTCACAAAGTGTGTGGAAAAATGTAAAAGAAAACTGAGAAAATGGCACGCTATCATGATACATATTGTAAGCTCCATGAAAAACTGAGAAGTTGCATATTGCAGCGTCTATGCTACATGCGCTCTTTGATGGTCAAGCGGTCCAAATGCTATTCCACAGCATACTAATGATCACATAGGACTTTTTTTTGGAACATCCTCGCATCTTTTTAATCAGTTATTTTCAGTGGTTTGGTCACACCAGGTGCACTTCTCCTCCAAACTATGTACCTCGCCTTTTGGATGCAGTGTGTTTTGGGGCCGCTGCCCTGGGCGCTCTAAGTTGAACATGTTCCCACTTTAGCCGCGCTGCCTATTACATCAGTGTGAAAATAGCCCTTGCAATGGCCTCTATCTAGACAGACCTCCTGGATGAGATGATGAAACTCTCTGTGCCCTGTCCTCTCTAGAGGATGTCCTCTGTTTCACAATGGGCTAACTTTCTCTTATCCACTTTTATATTCAATGGTATCCCCTTTGTTAGTTCCAGGGGTGGACTTAGTGATTTGGGGGCCCTAGGCAAAGGCAAATATGGGGCCCCCTGAGTCCCCAACATGCACTGTTTTCAATCCATCCTTTCTATACATTACTTTCAAGTTGGGGCTGGGCTTGGAGGCAGTGGCAATATTGCTAGCGGCAACGCTGGCAACAGTTGATTCTTTGATGTTTGAAGTTTTTCATGTCTCTTGCAGCAACTGGTGCAGTGGCAAGAAAAATAAGCTCAAAGTCAAGAGGCAATTGAGGCAAAAGTGGAATAACCCACTCCCACTGTAGCTTGACTGAGTAGGGGGGCAGGGCCATCTTTTGTGGGGCCCTATAGCAGTGGTAAGACCGTCCCTGCTTACTTCAGGTTAGCTAGCTAATGCTAATTAGCTAGAAGCAAAAAAAAAGAGAGAAAAAAGCATCCTATCTGATCGTAGCCTTACATAACCCGCACTGAAAGACAAAGTACAGAAAAACAGGTGAAAAAAACGGCAAGGCATCAGATTTTACAGTCAGACGTGTTGTTGTGCTTTGGTTCTGGACATGGTTCTGGTTTGACTGAGCCACGGAGGCTGCTGGATGGGACGGTGAATGAGCTTTAGCCTTTGGCTGTTCTGCAGGCTTAACAATGACCTCACTGCTTTCAGCTCTCTGTGTCCAGATCACGCAGCCGTCGAGAGCCGAGACCAGCGTGGCTTTATCACACCACCATGAGATGGGGAAAACTCAGCCAGATAAAGAATGAGGCAAGATTTATCCTCATTTTTTCTTTAAATCTGTATTTGAATCAATCCATGTTTGCATTGGACATTGTCAAGCAAAGTGGGTGTCTGTGGATCTCCAATTTCCTTAATTTTTTAGTGGAATATTTTGGTAAGCCGTTGAAGTGTGTCAATCTGTGGGGAAGCTGTTGTGTAACACCTTGGCATATGGGCAAGGAAAAACTGCGCCGATGAGCAGCAGATCTGAGTGTATCTAATCTCAAACTGCTGAAAAACACTCACACACAAATATTTGCATAGCTGCCTTTCAGCCCAAGAACCTCCGGGGGTTAGTTTCTCGCAACATCACAAAAAATGGACCGACCGGCTACACTGGGCGCTCGCTCAAAGCCCCAATACACAAAGAGCTCTCTATCTTGATCGCAAAACCAAAGACATAAGCTCTCCATCCGCTTCTGCTGCATCCAAATATAAATCACATCAGTCTTGACACAAAACAGGAGCAGAACTGGCCTCGGCTATTTCACTTCAGCTCTATGGGCCGGGATGGAGTGTGATGTGGCTTGGGTGCAACACCTTCACATCCACAGGTAAGGGAAGGTAAGCATTCCTTTCTAATTCGCAAAGGGAAATATTCTGCACAATACCGCAAGATGAGAGCATCTGTGTTGATGGATTGCAACTGTGTGCCATTGGAGTGTCCTGCTGGCTTAAAAATAACTCCCAACTTTGATTTTGACACTATATTTACACAGGTTTTTAATGGGGTTGTAGGTCATCATGTATTCAATGTCAAAATGTTCTCATGAGAAAATCACACAGGCCATTGACTCTAGGATGTACTGTCTCTGAGCTGTGGCGGGACATCACTCCCCCTCTCTCCCCCTCCACCCTCCAGGTTGTCCAGTACCTGATGTTCCCTCCAGCATCTGCTCCCCATTCCCAGTACCCAAAACCAATGGGCCTCTCCCTGGGAGGGAGAGTCACATAATACGTGAGCCTGTCTCGGAGCTAGAAGCTTTACAGAGATATAACTTTTGGAAAGGGCAGAAAACAGTACTAAGTGAACCTTTGTAGATTTACGGTCATCATTGATGTTGGACGATGCTGAAACAGATGACATTCTTCCCAGAGGAAAAAGATATTTGAAAGCTTCCACTTTGAACCTGGCTTTGCATCAGACTACCCATCAGCCATCAAGGAGAAGCAGTGTGTAACTGGAAGTGCATTGTTGTATGGGCCTCTAGTTCTGGGACTATGGTCCTTGTGGTTTTAGCTATTGACATTGCTATGCCCCATTATATGCAGGAAATAGTAGCATTGATCATGTCTCATACATAGCAAGCATAATGTCATACATAATATATGGCTAGACAGATAAACAGATATTGGTCATGCTGTGCACCAAATCTAATGATCTGTCATATATCATTAACCATGCAACCAGGTTATGCCAAAGAACTGACATAAAAGCCAGCCAGTCAGTAAACGCAAACCATTCTGACTCAAAGAGCTCTTCTTACGTGTTTCTCACTCTTCTCACTCTCCACTTCTGCACCAACACACACAGTGTCTTGCCTTGCCGTGTTAGTGCAGAGTTGTCAGTGTGTAGCTGTCTACTTCTCCATGTGGTAGCTATCACCATCAGCTGACTGCTGTTTATACCTACAATTAACTCTCCTCCTCGGCTGCCTGCCCTGCACGTGCACCAGAGGTGGCTGGGAACCACACTCTGTTGAATTTCCCCTTTCCAAAGGCTCGGATACACGGGCAACAGTTTGTACAGAAGCAATAGAGGACAAATTCAGTGGCAGTGATGAGCAGTAGGTGACCAAGCTAAATGTCAAAGTCCCAAATAAGCACAGCATTTTCACAATATGTATATGGCATTGCAATAATCATCATTAAAACAGCTTTGGAAGATCAGAAAGATATTTATGTCCTGATTTCACAAAATGATGCAGGTAGCAACTTGCATTTTGCCGCTATATTTACACAGGTTTTCAACATTGATGCAGGCCGTCCTGTCAACATCTATCATCATATCAACATCTACATTTTTGCTGGGTCAGATGTTAAGATGTGCAAGTCAAAACATCACACTCAGTGGGGTTCATCTAATGGACAATTGGTAGGCATGGGACAGTATATCGAAATTCAATGTATCGCAATACAAAAATGTGACAATACGTATCGTGGGGCAGAAAAATGAATCGTGATATCAGCTCCATTTTATTCTGCTGTAGTAATCACAAATGAGACGCTTGACCATCACAGATTCACAAGCTCTTCATCCAAATTATATTATTTGCGCTTTGTAATGACATTTTTAAATTGTTGTTTACATTCTAACAAGCCAATGCCATCGCTAGAAAGACTTGTGGCTCAGAAATAAACATAATTCTGCACAGTCAGACTTTGTTGTCATTGAACTTCTATTTATTACATTGTATCGTGGTTGTATTGAATCGTGAACCCCATATCATGTATCGAATCGTATTGTGAGATAAACATATCGTCCCATCTCTAACAGTTGGATTGCCATGTATAGGAAATCAGACATGAATTCTTGTCAGAAAAACAAGTTATTGGCTCACAACCACAGATCATACAGTCAACCAGCCACTCTGACACCAACCTATCACTATATCAGTCAATCCCGCCTGCTAATAGGAAGCTCTCATCACAAATCAACGGGATTATCGGGGGCTTAAGATGGTCGCAGGTGCTCAGGAAGGACAGAATGAACAGACGGGGTTGGATGGAAGCCTCGCATACTATTAATCAATATCTCTTTTGTGGATGTGTCCCAGGAGGTCAACGAGGCAGCAAGGATTTAATTTATTCCAAAATAAATGACGGCGAGAGATGACCGCAGAAAGGCCGCTCAGTCGGCAGATTCGAGAAATCTCTCTGGCGCCCTGCGTGGATGTAAACCACACACACGGCCCCTGTGGACGGGATATGTGGAACCTCCTCGGCCCTGAATGAATCCAGTGTGTTTCCAGGCTAAATGAGTTGGCATCTGGTTCATCTCAGAAGTATATCCACCAAAACCTCTACCCGCTCCTCGTTATGTAATATTTACACAGTCAGATAGGTTACGTAACAATCATCTTCTCACCAGAGATAAATAAGCTTCCTTTTTTGGACTAAACAGTTTGTTTATTGTGCGAAATTCTCTTAATATTCGCTTCATGAGTGTGTGTACGTACGCATACAGTGGCATTCCGATACTCTATACCTTTGTTTGAATCACATGATTGAAATAGAGCTTTGAAACCTTTGAATCATTAGCAGGGGATTAAGCGCAATACACTGTAAAAGCATATATTTAATGGATGAGTTGACTAAGTTGTTACACCTGGCCCTGGATCATTCCTTATAGATGTTGGACAAATATGGCATTCAGAGGCCAAAGTCATCTTTCTCACGGAGAAGCTTTTAGACCGTAGTCTCTGTTTATATTATGAATGAACGCATAAGCCGATTCTTCAACAACAGGATTCAGGGGTAATTTGCAGCCCCGGCTTGGCAATGATTTGTAGCGTGTCTACAGATGTGCTGATTCTAATAAACTTGTGTGTGTGTGTGTGTGGGGGGGGGGGGAGGGGGGGGGGAGTGCGGTTGTCTTTTAAGATGGCACACCTGCCTCTTTAAAATGGTCAAAATAAGTCGCTCAGATAACGTGAGCGAGGTTGCGTAAGTCGGAGATCTGCCTGAGTATCCAGGTTGCGACACTGGCAGATGCACAGTCTCATGAAGAACCGGATTATGGTTATCCCAGGAGGATTATATGATACGGGACACAGTTATGCAAGTCACTCATCAATGGTTTCCATCCTTTTTCTCTATCAATTGCCTAGGTTATTGTTGGGTTCCGTTTTATCCACAGAGAGCATTGAAAGTCAGCGCTGATGGTTTAAAGGAGAGACAAGGGGCCAACAGCACCTTCCTCCTAATTTTGCGATTCCTGACGGTGCATTAATAAAACACATTATGCGACTATTACCCATCCCTGCAGTGCCTATGGAAATTCTGAGAAAATTTGGTAAAGAGACTGCTGAGGGATCTTCTTGCCAGTTTAGGAAATTGGGTTTATGTAACAACGTTTTAGAGGGTACACACACAACCCAAACACACTAGGAAGACATGAGAGGCCGGGGTTAGGTTAGTGTTCATGAACTCTGGGAACACTCCCACAGGAGGACCTGTGGAAAACTCATCAGGTCACCAGCACCGTAACACAAAGCTAAAACTGACCTTTTGGAGATCCAGTGTACAGTTGGTGCTCTCTGCTTTTTGTTGGAAAAGAGGAATATGAGGCAAAACCTGGTCAGCTATTGATGAAGACTGTTTATTTGTGTATATGCTAACACTTATAAGGCCAATGGATTTTGGGGGTCTGAGAGAAGACCAATAATCTGTCAATCTGTTTTATCCCATCTGTGAAAGGGATAAATATAATTAAAACTGGCATTTCCTTTGCATGATTTTGAAAATCTTGAAAGAAATTGGGTAAAGGAAAAGTCATGGAGGAGGAGAAGTCATTGAAAGCTGAAATATTTAAATCCTAAAATACCACCATCAATCCTCCCAATCTCTGGTGATCATTGATAATATTGTGATACAGTCATTTAGAGTTAATTTTATGTAAATTTACAACATAAACCATCAGCATTACCAGGCTGTAGTTACTTGCCTTTGAGAATCTCTGCCCAGCCCAAAATGCAGCCTCTTTCACAACATTGCATTTTAATCGGATTTACATTGTACAATGGACTTTGTCCCATTGTGCTTTGGTACAATGTGGAACACATGGATGGCTCTCTGACAGACGCGGATGTCCGGGCTCTGAGTGAGTGTATTACTGTAATATCGTCGCTGTCCTACTGTGCCACTGTAGTGCGGTTTATCCTCGCTAATTTCCCTGGAATTCATATTGTTTCCTGGAGGCCTAGTGGTGGGAGGGCCGGTGGTTTATGGATGGTACACTGGTTCAGAACCTGGACACTAAGGTAAATAATACCAGCATGTGGTGCTGTAAAGCAGAAACCATCTTACACAACTGAAGGGCTTCATTCCAATATACTATAAATCCATTTTAGGGGCAAAAATAGTTACTTTTTTCAAAACTACAGATGATTACATTCTCTAAAATGTCACTATTTATGGCAGCAGGGTGCCATAGTAAGTACCTATACTGTTGAAAAACTGAAAATGCATTAAAAGTTATCAACATTTTTAAATGGCTGGTACCTCATTCAGTTATAAAAACTTCTCATCTAAACAAATTAAGATGCAAAAAGCTGGATTTAGAGTATCTTGAAGGAATGAAGAGTCTCGAGATATATATGTTTCACAAAATTTTCATTTACTTCAAATGTATACAAAATTTGTCTGAATACTTGCCCACACCTGAAGTTGGTTTTATGACATAAAACATGATATGGTCAAAATTAATTCCTGTCATTCTGTAGTTTTCTGTACACATCATTTGATCTGAGATGTGTTTTCTTGAACATACAATGAAATTACTTGCACATGACACGAAATTCTTTCGCCACTGACTGTAAATCCCTCCGGAGCGCAAACAGGACCAGCTGCAACATCACAGACAGAGAAGACAAGGCTGACAGATTTAAAGCTTAACAGCATTTCTCCTTTCTTTAACTGCATATTTGGTAAAAAACAGAAAAAATAGGGATTTTAGCAGCTGCCAGTACCCATCCTCTGCTTTTCCTTGAGAGCATCGCCTCGAGAATTCGTCTAAACATTCCTCCTCGTCTCTTTCGCGCCGTTTGACTCGGATCCAGAGGGATCGCCGGCTCTTTCAAACGACGAACGCGATCGGGGGAGAAGAAGACGGAGAGGCGGAGAGAGGGCGAGCACTCACGCTCAGTAACGGCTCAGGCGCTGGTAGCTGTTTTGGTTTCGATGGAACCACGCTGGGAGTGTTGAAAAGCGCGCATTCCATCACATTTCCTCGTCCGCAGGCCTAATCGGGGGCTGCTGTGATTTGTTCTGTGCCTGGTGTTATTAGCTTTATCTGCGCCGGGCCTGCCACTGAAGTATGCTGCTCCTCGCTGCTCCAGAGACCTTGTTTGCAGATAGCATCTAGACTAGCTTAACCCTGCGTTTCAGCCTGAGCATCAGACCAGCCGGGGCATCTGAGGCTAATGCATGGCTAGCTGCATGAGGCCAGGGCCTACGATTACAGAAGAGCAGAATATGTATATGATGCATGTAGATGACATAGTATATGATGTATAGTATGTATATGATGTAGTAAATGATGTATATGAAGTATGTACACTGCCCACCTCATTGAATGTACTATGTTTTTCATTTTCTTAAAGTCATTTTGATCTAAAGGCTTATGCTTAAATGCTTGAAATGTGCTGCTTAGACAAATATAAATAGTGAAGTTGATGCCTGTGTATGAATTTCTTTCCAAAGCCTTTGCCTTTCCATCAAGGCAAAGGGCGGCTACTTTAAAGAATCTAAAATATAAGATAGTTTTGATTTGTTTAACACTTTTTTGGTCGCTGCATAATTCCATTTGTGTTATTTCATAGTTTTGATGTCTTTACTATTATTCTAAAATGTGGAAAATAGTAATAAAGAAAATAAAGAAAAATGTGGTGTCCAAAAATACTATATGATGTAGTATAGGATGTATATGATGTGCATATATATGTAGTATATGATGTAGTATATATGACATGTATATGATGGTATGTAAAGCTCTTTGAGACTTGACTGTGATAAACTGCTATATAAATAGACTAGACTAGACTATATGACAAGGTTGTTAGAAAGTCTTTCACTGGGCTTTTATAAGGTGGGTGTCTTTAGAATGCTTCTACAGTAGCAGCAGATCCAACAGTAAAGTGCAATATGGTGTGAAATTAAGGACTATGAATACATTTATAGTGCAGTAAAGTTACAGGTGGTTTATTTAAATGTGCTAACAGCTGGTTTGCTTGCTGGACCTGCCTAGCTGCTTCCCTCTCTCCCTTCCCTGGCCTTTACACAAACACACACACAAACAGCAGCCCAGAAGCCTGCAACTTTATTAAACCACTAGAAATGTCATTGACCCCAAACAAGCCGTTGCACAATAACCCTCCACTTTATATTTCTGAGGCAACCAAGGTTTAACCTCACAATCCAGATAATCTTTTCAAGCTACTTCACTGCGGATGAAGTGGAACTCGCAGCGTCGACCGACTTGCCTGGCTTACAGATGTTTACATGCGAAAATGTTTTTATCATCTTTTGTTTTTGTCTTTCACACCATGAATCACATTTTGTGCTGCATGCAAACCTCAAACCTCAGCCCGTTCTATTCGCTGCCCTCGCTGTTTTTGATGAACCAATATTGAAATTGGGGGACGATGAAAGAGTCAGTATGACAGTGTGACAGGGGAAATAATTTTGATGTGGCTTGAAATATTTGTGTTCTGTGTTAAGAGCTGCTGGAGAATCACAGGAGGATGTGACCACTAAGTGCTTGGGATGCAAAGTGGATTGCATGAAGATGCAAGCTTACAGTCTATGTTTATGTCTATGTCTCTTCATGTTTCCAAATTAGGAAGACAAATTTCATGACATCTTGTGTGGTTTGCATAAATGTTGTAATTGTACCAGTGTGCACCTGAACACACATAACAGTTCAGGTTGCAGGTTGTCACATTCTTAAAGGTGCCACATGTAGCATTTACACCTCAATAAATCATTACCATCTTATTATTAAGACATTAGTATAATAACCATAAACAAACGAGACCATGACAGAGAAGATTGGCAGCCACTACCAGCCTCTACACTGCATTTTACATTGTGTGCCACCAGGTTGGATTTTGCGGGAAATCTGCTGGATTGCTTTACGGTGTCAGGAAACAACAGGGTTTATGGGAAATGTAGTCTTAATTTTAGAAACAGAAGCACTAACAATACCACTGGCATGAGATAGAGGCTACCAATCGTCTCCACCATGCTCTCATTTGTTTACACCAAGGTATCACAATTAATTTGACAATGATATATTGATGTTTAAAAATGCTGCACATGGCACCCTTAATTTAGTTTTTTAGAAGACATGAATGCGGCTGCTTACGTTTACAGCGGGAAACGATGCCATTGCAAAAATGTCACACTAAACTGTTTTGCCGATGAAGACAAATAGCCTTTTGAGCGGCGATGGCGTATTCGTCCTCTGGAACAATGTCTGCACTATTCCTGGGGCCGATCCATCTTCAGGTCAAGTTGCGTCTCCTGTCAAAACCTTTCCCCTCCCGCCAAGTAGGTCACGCTCCGTCTGCTGGCCCTCTGCATGCCTCGGCCCCTTGACCTCAACCGTGATCGTGGTTTCCTCCTCTCCTCTCCCCTCCTCTCGTCTCCTCTCCTCTCCTGTTCTCTCCCGTCCTGTCCTGCCTGTCCTGTCCTGTCCTGTCTTGTCCTGTCCTCTCCTCTCCTCTCCTCACCTCTTGTCTCCTCTCCTCTCGTCTCCTCTCCTCTCCTCTCCTCTCCTCACCTCTTGTCTCCTCTCCTCTCGTCTCCTCTCCTCTCCTCTCCTCTCCTCACCTCTTGTCTCCTCTCGTCTCCTCTCCTCTTGTTTTGTCTCCTCTCCTCCTCTCCTCTCCTCTCCTCTCCTCACCTAGAATGGCAAGACTTGGAAGATTAGGATTTATAACATGACAACAAACATAAACATTAACAACTGATGCATTATAGGTAGCCGGTTGGTTGACATCACCTGTGGTCATGTCAGTATTCTGTACATGTCTTTCTTTATCAGAAGATATCGCAGAACATTTAATTAAAACGTGAAATGAATGTAAAAAGGAACATTCATTCAAGGGCTGAGTGAGGGAGCAGGCCAACCGTATAAATTTCAATCTGAGTAAAAAGACGCCACTTACTTTTGGGAATGCCATTAATTTCCTGCCGGTGTTGTCGGACTCGCTCAGATTTCTGTTCTGGAGTGTATAGTTTGGCTGAGGCCCTGCGAGATGATGGAGGGCGGCCGCTCGCTCCAACTTCTCTTATTTCTCATCAGAGCACGGGAGGAGGGGGATGACAGATACTCTCACATGCCTAATACAACAGTTGGAAAGCACCTAATTTCCTGCTACTGATCCTCCTGAATGGAGCGGTCCCACCGAGGCCTCGTAGCGGTTCGGTCTGCGGTGAGTGGCGCTCTGGACCGAGAGGAGTGGCACTTTGATATGCAGTTATGATCAGCTGGTAATCAGTCAATATGTTTCCTTGATTTATTTCTGGAATGTGTGTCTGTATATGCAGTGTATGTGTAGGTGGTTATGTGTATGTAGACACATTTCTGATGGCCTGTTAGAGGTGAGGTCTCCAAATTCAGACCACATTTCCCATAAACTCTGTTGCTGCCTGCTGCAAAGAGGATGTTTCTACTTGCCCCCTCTCCCCCTCTATGTTTTTTTGAAGAGCAAGAAGGATAAGAGCTGATAACAGCCAATATGCATTCAGACCAGCCAACGTGAAGGTGAAGAGTAGAAGAGTAAAGGCTGCCAATGCTCTGCTTACTGTCAATCACCTGACACCCACAGGAAGAAATGAAAGTCTCCACCAGGAAATAATCCCTCAAAAACATGTCGCCTTACAAACTTTACTGTCACATCCATGTCTTCTCATTTAGGGAATCTTTGTCAGTTAAAAATGAGTAAATGTTAAAAACTCTAATTACATACAGCATGCATTGCAAAATGATTAGGGCACCTATAAAGTAGACATAGACGGAAGTAAATGGGATATAAGTCTAAATGACACCAGTAAGTTTTTCTTTTTTGAACCTTTATCCAGGGAAGGTTGATTTAGCAAATCTTTTTCACCTTGTCACACACACACACACACACACACACACACACACACATTCATGCCTGGAAGCTTGGTATTCATATTTAGCAGGCTATCAAAATGCAGCCATATACACATAAACATATATGGTGCATACACACACACACACACACACACACACACACACATGCATACATACACATACACACAGATATGGTGCATAACATACTGTATCTGGTGCACACATACACACATATATACACACACACACACACACACACACACACACACATACATACACATACACGCAGATTCTTTGCATAACTCTGTCTCCTGTCCCAGGTCTCTCGGGACGGGCACACACACTTTCATACGGCCATCTCACAGAGCTCCTGTTCCAAACACATCCTCCGTCCCGTCACAACAAGCCTTTTTTCAGTCAGCTCACATTTATTTCCCTCCCCTGCTCCTCAATGGGCCTTTATGGACCATTTTCATCGCACAAAACCCACCTTTGTCCACCCGAGCCACTTTCTGGAAGAGTCGATCTACATTTTTTTGTTTGCGCAGGGGATTCTTTGATGTGTGGATGTTTCCACTGGAAGCGACGTAGTTCAGGGAAGCGAAACTGCTTTTTCATGTGAGTCGGTTCACAGCTCCTCTGCTGTTTTGTATATTATGCAATTCATCCTGTCAGTCGGAAGAGATTGATGGGAGCGAAATCTTCGATTGTAATGAATCAAACCAAAGTGAGATAACATGTGTTTAAACAAGGCGTGGTAAGCCACCATTTAGACTTCCCTTCAGTGGAAGAAGAAAATAATCACACAGCTAACAAGATTGATTGCTGGCCATGAGGGATTTCTGTTCTGGATTTCAGTTGTATAACAAAACAATTATATTTGATACAGCAAGCAAATAACACATTAATGACAGACTTGTAATAAAACACAGGTCTAAGTTTGTGTAAAACATTTTAGCTCTATCATTCTCCCTCTGACTGAGTGTGAATGTAGAAATGTGGAGCTGCTGAACGAAAAGCCAGGCCTGCCCGCTCAGGGACCCACCACAGTCAACATGGTTAATGTTACGTTTACTTGAAAACCAAGAGGCTGTGGAGAGAGGCTCACCAGGGTGGGGGGGGGGGGGGGGGGGGGGGAGATGCCCAGAGGACAGTCCCGTAGATAAAACCGTCTCGCAAAAACACTGAGTGGCGTGACGTGGGCCATCAAAACACAGCCAGGAGCCTGGGAGAGAGTGGGAGAGAGGAGGAAGAAACGTCTTCCATACTAAACTCTTAACTACCTGCGCTATATGTGCTGCCTTGGAATGAGAGGACGTTAAAGTTTACTGTTATTTTAGTGTACCACCTTTGGCTCAGGATCTTTTTTTATAACTGCCTGGGGGATGTAAGCTTTCTCAGCTTTCATGTGCGGACTCGGAGAAGAGCTTAATTTTTTGTACACAAAAACATTGGGATCAGGTTACTGGTAATTAACACATTAAAGGACCACATGACTTTTTGGGAGCCAATATATGAAAATCATCTCTGTCTCTCTGGTATATAAATCTATCTGGTGCGCTTGCTAATGCTTTAGCATACAGTATGCTAAAGGACAACTCCATGAATTTTTGCTAATTTTTTACATTTTCCATCCCTTCCATTCCCTTCATTTTGACTGTTTTCACATGCATGTGCCACAATTAAAGATATTTTAAAATCAGTTTTGCAATACCACTCGGGCTCATTCACTCCCATTCAATTCCAAACGGCATAGAAGACAACTCTGGAGCCTTCTAATTCAGTCTGTAAAGGCAATCCATCACTGTGAACGAGATGCCAAAATTGCATCAGAACCATAATATCAGGCTATAAACTTTTACATTTTGAAAGAAGTTCCATTCACTGTTTCATATTAATGTTCAGGAGCACTGCAAGAGCCGAGAGGAGACAGGCTTACCACCATTTTCTACTTGTAAACAAGTATACCACTTCCGGGTCACAGCCCATTCAAGCCAACATACAAACCAAAGTAAGATGCTTCTGTCAGCTACGGCCCATAAAACGAAACAGAAAAGGAAGCTTGATTTTACACATTTACAGCTTAAAATTAGCACCCTCCTTTTTACTGGGAGTAGCCTACCTCATAACCAGATTAGCATTATCCACACTATGAAGATAAACTCTTTAGTAATCCAAAGTTTGTATTGGTTTTTAGCCCCATGACAGCAGGGGCTCTATGGATGGTATTGTCAATCGGTCGGTCGGTCTACAAACTACAAAGAGCTTGTTGACATGGAAGAGGTGTCTAACTGTTGATTATCAAACTTGATAACCTCAGGATTCCACTAAACTGTGCAGCTGTGAAACTGTGATCCTTGGGTTCTTCTTTGCCTCCCTCACCATCTTCGTCGCTGTTCATGGGGACAATTATGCACATACGTCCTCTTCCTGGTGAATTTGCAACTGTTTTAGATTTCTGAAACTTTTTGTTTATTGCCCTAACTGTGCTTAGTGGTATTTTCAACTGTTTATGTATTTTTTCTATCTGTCTCCTCTGAGTTGAAAGCTCTTTGGTTTTCCACAAAGTGATGGATGACAAAGGAATTTTACATGTGTGCAACCTCATATTTTGACCCCAGTGAAACAGGAAATGATGAGAGGCAGCAATACAGTTTCTGGAGACTGAGATCAATAAAAAAAAAAATAGAATTTCATCACAGACGCTTTCTTTGGTTTTATTTTAAATATTCTTTATGGGTTCCAATAATTTTGAACCCTATGTTTTTGAGATAAATACTATTACTCGAAAAAATAATAATTGTAATTAGAGTGAAAGTAAGTAGTTTCCCCAAAGGTTTGAGCAGAAAAATTTAATCATTATGAGTAGCCTATTGTTTATTTTATACAATCATTTTTGCTCATTTTCATGAAGGGTGACAATAATTCTGGAGTTGACTGTATATGTATATGCATCATGCAATTCCTGTATGATAATTTCTTCATTTTACAATACATCAATTCACAGTAAATGAAAAAAAAAAATGGACTGACATGGACTGATTGACTGATTGCAATGCAACAGTGAATTTATTTGTTGCAGTGGGATTTCAGTCCCTCTCTGTTTCCTCAGCTGTACAGCAGCAGCAGAGTGTTTTAAACAGCGAAGAAGAGCGTCGGCCTCTGTTCTTCTTCTTGGTTTTTTTCACGTCCTGCTTCTCCTCAGTGCCAACCAGGCTGCTGGTCAAACCTTCCTGGACTGCAGTAATGGCAGGAGCTTCAGCAGGGAGAGTCAGAGGAACCAGAGCAGCTTCAGCAGGGAGTGTCAGAGGAACCAGAAGGGCTTCAACAGGGAGGCTCAGAGGAACCAGAGTGGCGTCAGTAGGGAGGCTCAGAGGAACCAGAGCAGCTTCAGTAGGGAGGGCCAGAGGAACCAGAGGAGCTTCAGTAGGGAGCATCAGAGGAACCAGAAGGGCTTCAACAGGGAGGCTCAGAGACACCAGAGAAGCGTCAGTAGGGAGGCTCAGAGGAACCAGAGGAGCTTCAGTAGGGAGGGTCAGAGAAACAAGCAACAAGCATAGGAGAACTGGAATTGTACATAGACTGTAGATACAAGTGCGCCAAGCTTGTGCATGTGCGCAGGTCTTCTTACCTCTTTGGTGTTCAGCACATGTTTCTGGGGCTCAAACATCACGCAGAGTTCCCCCACTATGATGTCAACAATCCTGTTCAGCAGCTCTGGCCCAAAGCGGTTCAGCTCCTCCAGCAGGAGGTCCGGTGTGTAATTCTCTCTCACCTTCTCCTTGATGGAAAGGACCTTCTCGTCCCAGATGGAGTGGGAGAAGTTGGCCTGATGGTCCACGGACGTCAGGGAGACAGAGAGCTTATCCTGAACGGCCTGTGTGACACCGACAGCCAGGTCGCTGAGCTGCAGCGAGGGAATGACGGATGAGAGGCTCGCCGGATTCATCCAGAAGCCCTGCAGCACTTTGGGCACAACCAGCATCCCCACTTCCTGAGGGCCCAGGAGGCTGGAGACGGGCCGCCGCTGCGGCTTCTCCATCAGGCTCCTGATGGCTTTGTCAGCCAGACGGATGATCTGAGGGTCTCTGTCGATGAGAGTCGCTCAAAATGAGTTGAAATACACATTTTCTGAAAAGACACAATTTCCCCACGGGAATCATTCAAGTTTCATCTAATCTTATAAATGTGACTTACTGAAAACAAGGAGTGTCGGCCTCTGGTGAGTTGAGCACCATTCGGGCTTCAAACTCAATAACCAGCATTTTCATGCTGATGTTCACCTCCCACATCTGAAACAAGAAATTGGATGCACCATTACGATTTGACATATTTACAGGATCAATCTTGTGTTATGTGATCATTTACTCCAAACTAAGTCTTTTCATGATCACGGTCTTACCAGCGTTAGGAGAGGCTGGACACTTTCATCAAAACCCTCCTGATCAAACCTCCACAATCTTCAAACAGAAGGTTCATCTTAACTGTTTACAACATTTATTGTAAAAAAAAAATGTGTTCTACTACTCATTAGTAGCTAAGCAAGGCTTCAAAGTCGGGCCAATGTAATCCACTTGCACTATAGTCAAACTATGAATCAGCACTTAATGTACCAAGTTGTAAAATCAGCTATATCTCACTGATGGTTGAGAAATCAGGCTGCATTCGGAATATAATGTTTGTCTTTGATGTACTGAGTTCATCTGATCTGATTTCTTTCTGGTTTAGTTTCTTCTGCATGTATTTATGCAAAATGTTGCTGTCACCTTCTCACCATACATATCTACATCAGTGCATGTTTGTATTCACACACTTGGGCAGCTGTTGCACACACTTACCTTTTTACACACACACTGTTTTCTTTCAACCTATTTCTTTGTGTCTTGATAATCTATAATTGGTCGGCTTTCTCTGTGTGTAATGATCTGTGGGTCTGTAGATGATGTTGATTGGGAACACAGTGGGAAATACACTTTAGTGCATCACCAATTTCAAAACTGTCTAGTTCTCTTCACTTTGGTTTAGGTCCTTTTCTTTTTCAGTCGGTCGGTCAGTCACTCGCTTGCTCGCTCTGTTCATCATGTTATGGGTCACGTGCAGGGAGTTAGACTGCTCTCGTCATATTGGATAAGATGACCAAAGGGCCAAACTCCCAAAAAGTAAGAGTAGTCCTTTAACAACAAGTTATACGAAAGCATGTGTGTGTGCATGCATGTGTGTGCGTCTTATTAGAGGGTCCAACTCCAAGCAGCTGGAGGGTCAGCAGCAGCCAGAAAGAGAGTAGGAGGGTTGTGCCAGTAGTAATCTGATAACCTCCAAGGAGATTTTTTTCCTAATTTTTTCCCCTCTTCTTGAAGTTCACACTGTATGTGCCACACATTTTTGAGAGTGACACACACACAGAGAGAGAGAGAGAGAGAGAGAGAGAGAGAGAGAGAGAGAGAGAGAGAGACGGAGATAAAGACAGAAAGCGCAAGTTAATTAAAAAATCCATTCCAGGCATAACTGGGTTTGGTGAAGGGGTGGTGTCAGTGGCTTGCCTTATGTAAGCCAGCACCTGGGATCCCTGAAGCATGCAAGCAATGCAGCATATGATCAGGTGTTGTAAGGGCACCACCTCACCTGAGAACTGCTGGTCATGGATTATGGATGGAACTACCTCTAGATATACAGTATATACGCATATACATCATGCATGTGTTAGATTGGCACTTTAGCATACACTAGTGATAGAGTGAACTAGGCTCCATGCTAACACTAGCATACACTATGTTGAGTGATAGTAGGCTCCATGCTAACACTTTAGCATTGAGTGATAGTAGGCTCCATGCTAACACTTTAGCGTACACTATGTTGAGTGATAGTAGGCTACTAGCATTATCCAAAGAAAAGAAGAATGACCTTTTAATGATAAAAAGTTATTAGTGATTTTTATTATATGGCCTGTAGATTAATACATTTTTTAAATGTAGGCTATTTTGTCTGTGCTCTCATTTAAAAGGTAAGTTGACCATTCTCCCAAAAAAATGGTGTATTCCATTAACCTCTATTGCATATAATGTACGGTATGATTCCTATTTCTCTCTTGCTTATGAACTAGGCATGCAGTGCCACATATGTGAGAGAGGAGCTGTTTTATTGCCAGTTTTGAGTGGCGATATATCTCATAGATAACTTAGGTATGATAAATCAAGGAAACTTTTGGAAATTTACATTTTTTGTAAGCATGTACAGTACCGCATTGTTGACCAACTTTTGAAAGGTCACATGTTTCCTTTGATTTTGGTGAAACCTTAATGGCCTTTCCAGACTAAATCGCGGGACCACATCATCATGTCACCAAACAACAATTATTTACAGCCAAAGCTTGCCTTCTGTCAACTGAAACTGTACTGTAAACTGAGGGGGCAGCTTTCTCAATATGTGGCTTCTGCGGTGGACTAATGTCATACTAACAGAGAAGGAAATGGCTGAGCAACCACGGAAAAAACATGGAGAGACATAAAAAAAAATCCCTCTATCGTCTCTGTTTCTTTATCTCTCTGCTGCTTCCTTCCTCTGTGTCATTCGTTGCAGGAATCTAGACGGCTGGACGAGTCCCATCCTTCCCAGGCTTTGAGATTTAAGATTACTGCTAAAGTACCACAGGCTTCCAGGGCATAACAGGCATTAAGTTTGGATGGAAATGTCTTGTCCGTATAGCTTCTGGTACTGGGGTGCGAAAGTAAGTTGAAAAGAGTTATGTAAGGGATCTAAGACAATAAATTCACACGCCAACTTATTACATGTCTGCAGAAGTTGAGCAAAACTCTCTCTCTCTCTCTCTCCCTCTCTCTCTCTCAATTAAACCATAGCACTGTATTTGCTGGTTTATCATGTTATACTGAAGCTGGATTACAGGAGAACAATGTCCCTCTTCAGCCCATTTAAACGGATAAAGCAATGTTCTCTGTGTAACCCAGTGGACATCAAGCATAAAAGCCGGTCCCTTATAATCTCCCTATCAAAGTCCCTGAATGACAGAGGAGCCAATAGACCTGCATTGTTCCCAGTGTGAGAGGTGTAGAGGGGTTGTGTGTGTGTATGTGTGTGTGTGGGTGGGAGTGTGTGTGTATGTTTGTAACGTTTGTTAATTGACAACTTGACCCCCCACAACGACACTGTAAATCTTTAAACACTTATGGGTGGATGAGAGACACTTGATTTCCCAAGGCGTTGCGCAACGTTGACCCCGTTGCCATGACGATCTTTGTCAGAGTTTACTTGCCCTGGACGTGCAGGCTTGACTAGCAGGTTGCCATTCAATCCTGCCCTCCTTTCCTTTTAGCTGTAACTTTGTTTTCTATGGAACACTTCAACCACCTGACAGGCAGAAGCAGATTACATGTAGCAAAATATCAGTCATGTAATCTGATTTCCTTCAATCACTTTTTTATTACTTCAAAAGCATGCAAATATACTATTAAACAGACAATTTATTCCAGTTTACAGACTGTAATATGTCATTATCATGATCACCATTAGGTCAATTATTGCTTTATTTCTTATGTCTTTTTCAAAAGTATCTGTAATCTGATATATATGTCCAGTAATGTGACGTCTTTTTCCTTGGATTTTCTGTTGATGAAGTTTGAGTTATTTTCCTTGTCTGTTCAGTCATGGTGGCTATTGCTGCTCATGATAACTACACAGTTCTTCTTCTATTTACATGCACATTATTACTTTAAATCATGATAATGTCACAGTCTGTAAACAGGAATAAATTGTGTGGAAGCATGGCAAAAACTGGCCATATGGGGTTGGGCTGTGATTACCTTGGCATTGCCACAACAGTAATTAGTTAATCATGTGGGTGGTCAGAGGAATTAGCTGCAGCTTGGCCTGATCCCATTTAGATACTATTATACTAAGGAATTTCATCCTGCCGCCTGTAATGCAGTGACCTTTGTGAGTTTTGCGATTTGTGACTCTATTGGATTCCCTGGTCGAAAACTTTATAAGTCCTTCTGTCTCTCTCTCTCTCTCTCTCTTTGGAAGATCCCAAAAAAGGTTTAGAGGTGTTGAAGGGAAGAGGAAGTTTCTCTGCATCTCCCCTCCTCTCAAACATCTCCTCTGTTTTCCCCCCCCCCCCTCTCTCTCCTGAAAAGCCACGGAGCCGCTGCCGTCTCTCAGCACGAGCTGTCATTGTGGTCCGCATTTTCCCAAGGATTACTGTCACTGGCCTCTTCCTTTCGGCCAATCATGGCATCACTCACACTGTCCTTGATTACAGTGGCTGGCAGGTCAACATGGAGGTAATCGCTATTCACTTTCTAATCCCTATTCTGATCTCTGAGAGAAAGAGAGAGCTCACTGACTCTTCTCGCCCCCCCCCCGTCACTCTTCTCACTTCTCTTTCCCTCTCTCTCTCTCTCTCTCTCTCTCTCTCTCTCCCTCTCTCTCTGTTCTCTATCCCATGCAGGTCAGCTACACAACAGGTCCATTCTCCTCCCCGTCCCTCTCCCAGTTAAATGCTTGGATAGGCCATTAAGTGCTTTAATGACGCACGGAGGCATGAATGATTTCAAAGGGAAGCAATGTCACCTCCGAGACTCCTGAATGTGTGTAATCACAGATTTAAGGTATTAAATCATTCCGATGACAATATTGAAGCTGAATCAAAGGTAAACTTTATAGTTACATAAAAGTCTTAATAAGATCAAAAGCGTGCCACCGTGGGAGGAAAAAATCTTCAATCGAGGCTCTGATCTTGTTCCAGGACTTCTGTTTCTGTGATTACAACTTCATGAGACATGGAAAATGAAACAAACTGATGTATTGATATAAGAACGTATCAGGGAATTTTGTAATAAATGACTGGCAAAGATGGGAGTGATATGTTGAATAACACATAGTGACCACATTGGATAAGGGGCACCACATGGAAAAAGTATTCATGATGATTTCAAGGTGCTCCGGTCCCATTATTCCTAACCAAGTACAAGTTATGAGCCAGTTCTGATCTGAATCCTTTTACTTGATATTGACCAGTGGTATTTTACTATTCTAGAGTAAATCATGAAAAAAGCACAAATGTTAGATTTTAAAGACTTTTTAAGTGGTAGTCTTGTCAAGTGGCACGCTTCTATCTAATGAGTATATGTAACAGGTAACCATAATTGCAAAATCATCATATATCATTGTGCTAGTATGTGGTTCTTGATATGTGTTTATGGTATAAAAACCAAGACAAGTATTATATACATATATTGGGCCACTACCCAGTATTAGCACTGTAATCACTACCAGTGCACTAATTTGAACCTTTTCCTATTTCCTTTGCTCATTGTATCAACATTGTATTTGCTGAGAGGAAATATGCAGCTTTATTCTGAAAAAGGCAGATAAAAAGCTGTATTGGGAAATGTGGAGCAAAATTAACTCGCTCCACTACTGGTTTTGTTTACATATTGATTTATTGGATTGAATATATGTAGCTTTACTACAGTAAGAGCTAACAGTGTGACAGCAAAACATGAGATTTACATGTATTTTAGGGCTGTAAAAGGCTTACTTGCATTTGTAATGCATTTGTCAAACTCCTCATGCATGGGAATATACCCAACAGATAAGATAAAGATAAATATAAAGGTATAATAGGATACAGCATAGAAACATTAAAATTAACTAAGCATATAGCAAATGGTGGGTTATTATTCCCTAGAACATGAATGAAAAGCATGAAAAAATATGGCTTACAGCATTATAAGGGTGTGCAAAATAAAAGCAGTAGAGCTTACTGAGACAAAGAAAAAAGTAAAATATCTATAATATTAAATTATACCAAAAACATGAAGTATATGTGGTGTGAAATGTGTGAAAAATTAAAAACAAACAAAAATACATATGTGAATTTACAGCGTACATACAGGATGTGCAGTGTAATTACATTAGCAGATCTACAGAAGGCCATACATATATACAGAAATGGTCTAGACGTACAGACGAGCATTGAAAAAAACAAATAGAAAGCTGTTAATATCCACTGGTGAGATGACTTGCCATGTTTGCTGCCTGGCTGCAGCTGGTCCGTACATGCGATCCGAGCCAGATGAGTTCATGGAGTTTGTTATGTCATGTCCAGAGGAGAAACGCTCTCGGACCCGACTCGTTGACGTGTTAATGAGCAAATACACCATAAACGAATCAGTCAGAGGTGTTTATAGAAAGGCGGCTGATGGTTATTGTCCCTCAGGAGGACATTCTTCTCATTGCTGCTGCATCGGAGACTTACAGTAGAACTCACACCCTCTTATACTGCAGGTCACACCCTTGACAAAGAATCTACAAGGATAGACGATGCCACTGCAGTTATATAATGCGGTTCAGAGTCAATAATCTATTCAATGTAAACACTGCAATTGAAAATGTTGCAAAGCCTGTGGGTGTTTATCCATGCATCTTTGATTCTTTAATTAATTGGGATATTTTTAATCAGGATTCTGTTTTTGAGTGCAAAACATCATCTGAGCATGCCAACATCATATCCCATGAACAATAACATGGATAAGCTGTTAATCCTGATGCTGAGAATACATCTTATCCTGTTTACTGTTAGTTTGCTTGGCAATATTCAGGAGATTTTGCTCATTAATGTATACAGAGACTTAAAGATGCATATCAAACACCTACACTAATCCTGAATAAAAACTTAGGTGGTGACCAAATTCAACTTTAACGCAAATGAGCACAGATTTTTCACAATATGACATTATGGCATGGTGAAAAATCCTATTAAAACAGCTTGGAAACTGTTTTGAACTGATATCAGAAAGATATTTAGGCCTCAGTTTCACAATGCAGGCTGTTGTATCAACATATGTGTTTGCTGGGGTATGTTCTGTTATGTGCAGAGAGTATAAATACCCCGAGTGAGACTGGTGCAGTCTGTCTTGGCGATAAGCCTTTGGGGTGCGGAGCTGTATTTACATGTTTCCACATCTGACTGCGGAAGACCTCACTGCGGTGTTTGCTATCGTCTCCGAGGGGAATGCTGTCTCTCTGTGTTAAGGCCCGCAGACATCAGCCGGCTCTGGACTGAACACTATGTCCTCTAACATTTAAAGCCCCGGTCTGGAATTTCCCGCTCATAGATTTTTTAGATACGTTCACATATGCTGCCGTCAGAGAGTATTTTCCGCATGTTGTGGTGTTACAGCCTGAATTCAAAATCCATGTTTTTGTCACAATAACTCAAGTCAAAGTGGAGTTTTTTTCATTTACAATTAAAAATGGAAAGCTGAAATGTTTTGAGCCAATAGGTATTCAACCCTTATTTAAATGAGATATTTCTGTTCATTACATTTGAAATAAATTTGCACAAAAATCTAAAAACATGTTTCCACTTTGTCAGTATGGGGTATGTCGTGCAGAATGTTGACCCAAAAAATCTCAATTTTGAATTCAGGCTGCAGCACCACAAAATGTGGAAAACGTTACCGAAGGCACTGTAGGTTCTTGGGGAGTTTGCGTCACAGTTGAATGAAACATTTTGTCCAAAATTCTTGACCGAGGGGTAACTGAAATTCAGGTCAGCTTTGCTCCAGTTTTGACAGACATTACCACTGGTGGAAGAAGCACTCAAATCCTTTATTTCAGTAAAAGTAGCAACACCGTAATGGAAAAATACTCCATTAAAAGTAAAAGTCCATGTATTAGCAGTAAAATGTATTTATGGATCAAAAGTAAAAGTACTCATTCTTTCAGAATGTTAAATTATTGAAGCATTAACCTGTAAGAAGTATTTTAATGTTGTAGGTCTAACTGCTCCATATACTGTTGGGGAGTTTAAACTCTAACTATACATCACATTTTATGAGTTTATTGTATGTTTCGCAGGTAAAACCTTATTCTGCAAAGTAACTAGCAACTACAGCCATCAGACAAATGTAGTGGAGTAAAAAGTACAATATTTCCGTCTGAAATGTAGTAAAAGTATAAAGTCTCACAAATTGGAAATACTCAAGTAAAGTGCCAGTACCTCAAAATTGTATTTAAGTACAGTACATGAGTAAATCTACTTACAAAAGCAAACAGAGCTTTTACAACTTCATACAACTTTTAGTTTTTTATGTAAGATTACAGACCTGGTCTTTAATAATAATACAAAAAAACATATCCCACTAACCAGAAAACTGAACAACACCAGGAACAATCCAAAGTGTTTCAGAGATGAGTTCCCAAGCTGTGTTACATCAGTGTTACATCGGTTTTCCTTTTGATTCATTTATTACTTAGCCTTTATTGACCCTGGTTAGTCTCACTGAGATAGGATATCTCATTTTCCAGAGAGATTAATTATCGTATTCAACGAATTGACATTGCTAATGTGAGGGAGGTTAGAGGGGATCTGTTCAGTCTCAGCCCATAGGAACTGCATGTTGGGTCTCTCAGAGCAGAGTGGGAACAAGGTCAGGTCAGCCCCTGTCTCCTGTCACACACACACACACACACACACACACACACACAGGCACATACACACACACACATTTCTGAATTCACTTCATCCTGGCACTGTACAGGCAACACGACACACAGCTATCAGCGGAGCCTCCCAGACCTTTAGCAGGTCAGGAGGTGAAGAGGCAATGATTAGGCTGTCAGCTCCCCCCTTCGCTCCGAGGACCATCAAGTGCATCTTCCAGACAAACTCTCTACAGACACACAGGGCTAATCTGTCTCCACAGACAGATTAATGTCAAGTGCTGAGCCTGTGGCACTTGGTAATGGCTTCCTAATAAGCTACTACACTGCTGCAGACACACACACACAAAAACATACAAACACGCACATATAGACACATACATATGCATACAGTACTTAAACACACAATGTATGCCTCAGACATGCATACACACACGTACGTACACACTCACATGCGCACACCTACCCCTTCTCCCCTCTACACATAACACAACTAGAGGAAAATACAAGGACAAATATGGGTTTTTGAAGGCCGATACCAACACTGATATTTTTTGACTGAAACTGTTGTTTACCGATATTTTGGACAATGTAGAAATGTAATGTAGAAGAAGAAGGAGAAGAAGAAGAAGAAGCAGCAACAGAAGAAAACACATTCATGCACCCTTGTGTGTAATCTGTCTAAAATGTCACATTAGAATCAATTCACGTTAAGGGGCTTCCCATAAACCAGTGTAACATTGATCAATTCTACAATACATATGTAATCAGTCAAACTGCATCATATCCATCATATCAGAGGTGGATCACACTGACTGCCTGATATCCAATCTTTAACAAAAGGCCAATATCAGCCTCATACATTAGTCTAACCCTATGAAAACACGTGTCAGCCTGTAAGCAGATACTGAGGCTTACTCTCAATGGTTTGTTCAGTTTGATTCGTCTGCCTGGCTCTGCTAGCTGCACAGGATGCTCATTCAAAGAGTCTGGGCTAATCACAGTCCTAATGAGCTGCCTTATCCTGCATTTTGTAACCGACGCATAAAGGCTCAAATGTGAGAGAGAGGGGAAAAAATCCTGCATAATGTCGAGCAGACGCAGCAAAGACAACAAACAACCGTGATCACAGGGGATTCCACCTCGGATATTAACCTGCTGTGAGACTGTGTGTGTGTGTGTGTGTGTGTGTGTGTGTACTCTGCTGATCTGGAACAGGACTATACTCAGAAAGGCCCCAGGTTCATGTATATGTGGGTCTGTGTGCGTGTCTGTGTGTCTGTTATTTGTGTCTTTGCCTGTGCGATGGCAATGAGAGTGAAATCGATGGAAAACATCAGTAAAACATCTATCTGTCCTCCAGATGTAGTCCTTTGCTCCTCATATCCAATGTCTCTATTTTCCACAGAATCTGGTTCGTAGAGGGAAACACATGCTTCTCAGTCTACTCGTTGGTTATTAGTTATTCTCATTGCCCAGGTGTGTAGTGTCCCAGAAAACACTCAGACATTGAATAGATGTTGATGTGTCTACCTGCATGGTTTTGTGAAGTCAA
Organism: Centroberyx gerrardi; assembly: GCF_048128805.1. NCBI lineage: Eukaryota > Metazoa > Chordata > Actinopteri > Beryciformes > Berycidae > Centroberyx > Centroberyx gerrardi. The sequence goes on from NC_136014.1 coordinate 6,665,463, forward strand.
GACCTAAATATCTTTCTGATATCAGTTCAAAACAGTTTCCAAAGCTGTTTTAATATGATTTTTTTACTGTGCCATAATATCATCTTGTGAAACTTTTCTGCTCGGTGGGTTGATGTTGAACTTGGCCTCCTCCTGCATGTCACTGTCCATCAAATGCTTGCTGGGATCTTATTAAAGGGAAGATTTGGGATTTCTACAAGTTAATCCTATTGATCCCTATTCATACCTCACTCTTTCCTCCCCACCTTCCCTCCCTCCCTCCCTCACTCCCTCCTTCTCCCTGTTTGTACCAAGTGGATCTACGATGTATGAACGTCACTGTCATGACTTGGATTATAACACCACTGGAGCACGTGCTTGAACAGGTGATGTGTGCGTGTGAGTGGGTGTGTGTGTGGGAACGCACATTGGTGTACATGTAAGAATATGAGCAGTGTGTTGAGCATCAGTGAGAGTTGGGGATGGAGAGAGAGAAACAGAGAGAAACATTGAGACATCTGCATGTGTTTTAGACTGATATATCAGGTCAATATGACATTTTATATTGTCATATTGTCTACTGCTGATATGATTGAGGATCCTCTCTGACTACAGCTACATAAAAACAGTCTGTAAACCCTTAACCCTGCAATGGAATGTTATTTTCTTTGCACATTTTATCTATTCATTCCATTGCTCAATTATGTTTTTCATAATCAACTATCCATTTAAAGGCCAGATGTATCCCAGACAGAGTTTCAACTACCATTGAATAGGTGCCTTAAAGAGCTGGTACCCCACCTAAAAGAATTTCATTATTATATTTCATTAGTCTGGGTTTCAGTGGAGAATTTTAGTGTCCCATGATGATCTAAATGCAGTTTCAGAGGATTTTCCACTCTATCAAAAGTGAAATCCTGGGGGAAGCATTGCATTTTTTGGCATGAAAATAGTCAAAATTAAAGATATTGAATATCAGCATAAAATATCAGCTACTGGCGACTTTAGACTAAATCTACTGGTATCAGTATCAGCCTTTAAAAACGCATATTGGTCGAACCCTAGTGTGTTTAAATGAGCATGTGTGCATGTTGCTTGCGTCTCTCAACACTTGGCCCACACTTTCCCAGCGCTGTCCCACAGCTTATCCATCAACGCTGACTCTGTTTGCCTGGCTGTTGCTCCTACAGATCGATCTTTGTGCAGCCCAGCTCCTCTCCCTCTGTCCAGACCCAGATCCCCGGCTCTGGGTAAATAAAGAGTGGATGGCCCCGTTTATGAAGTGGTATTAGGGTTTATGAAAGGAAAATTCAGCCGGGGCCGCCGCGCTCCGTAAGCCCCCTCCGATACAAGATCAAGATTCGACATTCCAGCCTTTGATCTCGGTGCTAGTTTACCCCCGGAATACTGTATGAGGAGGAAGGGAAAAACAAGCCCGACATAATTATGGGAGAACTCATTTCTTCTGGCTTCCTGTTATTGAGAACATGCTGCAAATAGGCTGACGGCACGGTATCAGCCACATTAACAATGTCTCCCCCCGACTCTTTGATCTGCTGAGAAATCACACACTGCCGTTTCTTCTCGAATGAAGGATGGAGAGAGATAGAAAGTGAGCAAGATAGAGAGAGAGAGAGAGAGAGAGAGAGAGAGAGAGGGAGGAAGAGAGTGAGATGGGAAGAGAGAAGAGTCAGTGACCAATTTGAGAGTCTGGCTTGGAAAGAGAGTGAGAGAAATGACATGGAGACATTGCTGTTGGCTGTGCAGCTTATGGTATTAAAACTGCACTATGACAGATTTTTATGTAAAAAAATACACCCGTCTTATCAGCCTAAATCACAACGTGAGGCTGCAATAGAGAAGAGTGTCCTATCTAGGCTTGGGCCGATATTCAATATTATCGAGTATCGCGAAATGAGCAAATTACACCTAATAGCCGTTGTTTCATCCAATGCTTGAATAGTAAAGATCAAATTTCTAGGCTGTTGGTAATAATAATAATTATTATTATTATTATTAACTGCCTAGAAATTGTATGTAATTTGGAAGAAATGAAATACACCCCCCCCCCCCAAAAAAGAGAAAAAAAAGTTAAAAAAAAGAAAAAAAGAAAAAAAGGTCAATATCGCAATAATATCGTATATCGTATATATATATTTATAAAACGGGTAGCTCAAATCAAGCAATCTGATTGGTTCATAGCCATGGTATATTAACCATATACCATATACCGGATGCGGGTCTTGACACGAGAGAGATTATGGCCGTAAGTGGCCGTAAGTGGCCACAAGTGCGAAACCTCTCTCCAGAGCTATTGGCAACTGAAACTCGGGGACCGGAGAAAGTGGAGCAACATCCTCGCCACGCCAAGCAACACACCTCCACCTAACAAAAAATGCAAGCCTGGTACAAGCAGTTTTCAAATTCATCCTACTGACGCTGGACAGTTTTTCAGTGGTTGCACAATAAATGGCAACATACAAATTAATGTAAATAAATAGCCAAATAATGAAATCAATATAACACTAGCCTGTGATGAAAAAAGAAATATGCTAGCTGCTAGTACATTGCATATATGCAACGTACACACTAGCAGCTAGCAACCTCCTCGCACTATGTGCAGGCAGCCAGGAGGGCCTATTTTATTTTGAACATTATTATCCGCTTCGCGTCGGGCCGAACTTAGCTGTGTTATAATAACCATATACCACGGCCTGTCGTGAGCTATTGCTTAAATATATATTTTGGCGGGACAGTATCGTGATATTACATTTTGTATATCGCCCAAGCCTAGTCCTATCTCTACTAATTGAGATGCCATAGATTCGCCCTGTTTACCCAAAATATATTCTGGTGTCAGATTTGGACACTTACAACCAACAAGAGGTGATGAATTCAGTCTGTCTCCTAAACAGCAGTGAGCGCTCCGTCCAGAGAAAGCCAGACTCACCAACGTTAGATCTTTTGTCTCTCTCATCTCTTTGGCATCCTCTGGTACGAAGCATCACAGCTGCCACTTGGAGCTGCCAACATGCCTAGTGCAGCTTTGAAGATAGTAAAACTGTATGGGAAAACCCTAATGATTGCTACTGATGGGGAACAGTGAGATGTAACTGTAGCAGATACTATTAGTGCAGACTGTTTTTCATGACGTGCTTGGTCACAAAGTCCATAGCAATCCTCTGTTCAAGTCTTGTCCATGGAAAAAACTGTGTAATATTACGGTGTTCATTTCAAAACAATACAACCAAAATGAGGCTGAGAGTTCAGGCTGTAACCTTTACTACAGCTGGCGATCCGTGATTGACGGCTTTAATGGAAAATGATATATCCCACACACCAAAATTAAGTGAAAAATAAAAGGAAAAGGCGTAATGAAATATTTATATTTTTGCCCATATTGATATGTTTGCGTATAACATTCTCCACACAGCCTGTGGTTCCCCGCTGCTCCCTGGAGCGAATTAGAGCCGATGATCCAAGGCTCCGGCGGCACGCAAGCTGTAATTTTAATGCAAACAGAATTATAATAGTGGGAACCGCCACTATCATTAGTGGTGAGTGTCTGAAAGACAGCAGTGGCCGCCGCGCTGCGTGTAGCTGACATGACACCGCTCTACAGCGAGTGGCGGTCGCTGTAGTCTTATCCGATCTGGGGCTTGGAGACGGTTTCGGCCCTCTATGGTTTCAGTAAACCAATCATCCCCAAACATCCTGGATGTCAAGGAAAGAACGAACAAGAGGAAAAAAAGGGAAGAAAAATGCAAGAAAAACACAGAAGCCGAAATTAGCCAAATGAAATAAGGCATCGGTACCAAAGCGAGTTTAAGCAAACACGGCGTAGAGGCGCGGTTCAGCCTCTGTAATCTGACCGTTAATAGCTTTGTTCAATTTGCGGCGGGCTGGAGTGTCAGGTCCTGGTTCTGGCTGCGCTGTGGCATCTTCAGGCATAACAGACATTGCTTTCATTGCTACGCTCTGGCAGCGGCGCTAACCTCAGACAAGGATCATCCAGAACAGAGACTGAGGGAGTAGGGCAGGTAGAGACAGCGCTGAATTACATTTGTCATTATAGCTCCTTACATTGTACTCATGTTTTTTGATACTGTATGGGCTTAGGTAAAATAAATTGTTGGGTTTAATTATTGTGGCACAGACCAGCATGTTGCAAAATGTAGTTCATACTGAGACATTATGCAGCAAAACGCAATATATATAAGTATCGAGATACTTGATTAAACAACTGAAACTCCTACTAATGCAATAAAAATGTAATGTATGGTGATATGTCATAACATGATAAATACTTTGAAATGATTTTGTATAAAATTTCAGCTACAGTTTGACCTATATTCCTTGTAAATGTGCACTAGGTCACCATGTCAGTAGGTAAAGCATTGTAATTCATTCCCTTGATGCTCTTTTCATAGCTACAGACATTTCTTGTAATAACTGTTTCTCTTCTCTGTTTTGTCTTATGCTTTGTTCTGCTTCCTTGTGTTTGTCTTACATCACTCTGTTTTACGACTGATTGTTAATCAGTTACATCTAGTTAGGCTCATTCTCAGCAAAGTCCTTTGAGATACGCTTGTGATAAAGGGCTAGATAAATAAACAAACTTGAACTTGAACTAGATTTGAAGGCATTTCTGCTCTGTTAGATCATGTACGCTGGTGACTGACAAGAAAATTGGGAGGGGGGGGGCATTCAACGAAGGCAAAGAATGGATTTCAAACCCACACTGTACATAATTAAAGCTGATCTAGGCAAGATTTTTATGTAAAAATGTCCCCGTCTTATCAGTTTACAGTGTGGCAACAGAGAAGAGCGTCCCATCCGCACTAAAGTAAACTCTAGATTCGCCTTTTTTGCCTTAATGAAATGCTGGTGTCGGGTAGGGACACTTCTCCATCCACAAGAAGTGACGAATCGACACTTCAAACTGTCCCCAAAACAGCAGTGAGCAGCGGTCCGTCCAGAGAAAGCTGGACTCACCAATGTTTTTACCTCTCTTGGGTATTGAAGTTCAGTTTTTTCAGTCTTCTACCTCTCTCTGCCACCAACATGCGAAGTTACCTAGCACAGCTTTAAATATATACTCTTTGTCCATCAGGTCCCCCCCCCCTGTTTAATTGCTCAACTTTCAGCACTGGCAGTCTCTCCTTACAACTCGTCTTACAACAACCCACCAAGCAGACAGAAAACAACGAAAAACATGCATCTATTACACATGTAGGTCACTGACAACCTGTTGTAAATGAGGCGGTTTTCATACCTGCAGTTCGACTCACTTTCAAATTGAGACACTCTGAATGTCTTTGTCACACATCTCTAATGGGCCCTGAATCACTTGAGGCCTTGCTCTGAACATCTGTCCTGTTGGGCCGACCTGGGGATTACGGTCGCGTCTCTCGGCCCCGTCGGGACGTCTGTCATCGTCGTTACCGTGCGGTGGGGGAGAGCTGCAGGGGAGACGTACAGGAGGGCAGAGTGTGATGGGGAAGGCTCGGCTCAGAGCAACTTGACGCTAATAGCTGCGGGCGGGAGGCAGCGGGGGATAATCATTTACGGCAGTGAAAACGTCTCTGCTGGTACCTGCCTGGACCGGTAGAAAGCGGGCGGAGGCTGGTGCACTGGATGGGCATTTTTGTGTGTATTTCTTAGATACAAGCTGGAATTGATTTATATTTCGAGCGTGTTCACATATGTTCTTGAAGATTCCGACTTGTTGTAAGAAAACCATGTTTTTGCAACTGTCTTAACCCATAATAACACAGAATACAGATATGTTGTTGATGTTGATGTTTCCAATATGGACAAACTTTTCTGGTCTCACAAATTCGTCTTCAGCTGTTTTAAGCTGTCTGTTCTTGTACAATAAATTTCAGGTAAAAAAAAATCTTTAATCCAATAAATCATACATGTAAACAAAGCCAATAGTGGGGCAATAGTGTGTCAGTATAACACACTTTATAGAATTCATAGTTAGCTACAACAAGACACATGATGAATAGGCAAAACAGCTGTTGCAGCAGATTACACCGCATGTTACCCACAAATTGCGTTTGTGGATTCGCTAATGCGCGGCCCCGTATCATTTAAATTCCTCCCTCCCCCGATACTTGATTAGCTCGGGAATGTTCCGAATTCCCCCCCCCCCCCCCCCCTCAGAAAACAAGCAAGAGAGTTGTTCACAGCAGGTAATATCATGACTCAAGCTCCAGTCTTAGGATGACCATTGATCTTTGATCCTGTCTGCCCCTCTCTCAACCCACAGTAGTCACGCATACCACAAATAGTCAGCAACTGTAAACTCTCTCCTCCTCTCTCTATCTTTCTGCCCCTACTTCCCTCTCTCCTTCTATTTCTCTCCCCTACTCTCTCTCTCTGGTTTTTATTAATGACATAGTAATGCGTATAGCAAATGTTGTCACTGTGTGGGCATCCTCGGCCGGCTTTCTCAGGGTAATGCAATCCCCCAGATATGACAAGCCTGAGAACCGCCATTAGTCAGTTAAATAATGCTAATTGCGTTCCAAACCCCCGGTAAATTAACTGTGCAAAATATGCTTCTGCGTGGAGCGAAACCCTGAGTCACAAGGGCAGCAACGTGAGCGCTCTGCTCGCAGGGACGGGGCGAGTGGAACATGCACTTGAAAACTTGAAAAAAGGAGAAGGAAATGGTATGTTTTGAGGGATCGAACCCAATTAAAATATGCGTTTAAATGACGTCTGCATTTCGAATTCGGTTCCTTTCACCAGCGGAGGAAATAAGGCTACTAACTCAGTTTTTCACTACAAGCCTCTCCTCTGTCAATGCATCTCTCATGGAAGGAAGTCTGTCCAAGCCATATGCAAATGCTCTAAGCCTTATTCCTTGAACCACTGCTTTGGAACAATGAGTATGTGTTTCTCTATCCCGGAGCACTGATTTTGATTTGGACTTTGGCGACATCTTTGGTGCTAAGCATCAGTGCTGTTGTGTTTCTGTACTGCACCTCCCAGAGTTCACCTGTCAATCAAACAGTGAGGGCGGAGCTTGGATTTTCTGTTGATGAAGGTTGAGCTATTGCAAGACATCCCAGTTATTAATGGTGATGTGCTGATGAGTAAAAATAGAAATCCTGTAGCTCAAGCAGATTTAACAGATAAACCATATGCGCATGACATTGACCTAGGCTAGAGGTAAAAATGAAGGTACTTTAAGGGGAAACTTAGAGGAAAATTAAACCAATCCCGTGTTCAAACAGTTAGACGCTGGTTGAAGTTTGGGGATCTGCCCTCATCAACATCTCTTAGCCGATCCAATGTTCCAACCAGAACTGTGACTGTTCTCAGGGCATCTTTTAATTCAAACCATGCATGCCAGTTGCCAAAACCTAGAAGGGAGGTGAATGAGGTCTTTGCTTATGGAAAGTGAGAAAGACAACATCCTCGCAGAAGGCATTTCAGGGAGGCTGACTCCGAACAAATGAGAGAAAGTGGATCTGGGGCTGAACTCAGTTTGGGTTCACCGAGTTCAGCCTGCCATGAGAGCGCAGCTAACGGCCCGAGAGACATCCCACCCCCTGCAGACAAAGCATCCTGACCAATATGATGGGGTGAATGCTGCATGCGTATTCTGCAAGTCACAATACACTCTCTCCACAACCTTCACAGCAGCAATCCCCGACCACTGATGCTGCACTATTTGACATATACGGAATGGTGTTTTTTTTTTTTTACCAGTGGTTGCTCAGTGTTAACACGCCAGTCATCATTTTTGTGTTATATGGCATTAGAGAGTGCCAAGAGCCTTCTCAGCTGAGCCAGATTCCAGAGAGGCTAGGTTTCAGATCCAGGTTTCAGCCTTGGAGGTCTGGCTGGTAACATGAGACTAGACAGGAGGCAAAACAGGAGGGTTAAAGCATATGGGTCCAGATACAGTTTTGGAGGTTAAACTCATCATTATTTGCTCCTCCCTTGAAGCCGAAAGGTCAAAGGTGACAAATCATACAATTTATCATTACTGTGAGCATGAAGTTATTCCCATTCTGCTGTTACTTGCTGTTTAGGAGTTTAACTTCATGTGTGTGGCACTTTTTGATCCGTATCTCACGCATGCAACGGCTATTTTGTTTCATTTAATCTGGAAAAAGACACAGAAAGACGGGGGATTCCCGGCATCCATAAACCTGAAATGAACACTGGTTCAAAGGTTCCCCGGGACACGTTTTATAAGCACCTTTCACTCAGGGACAAACTCAGACGGCAGACATTCCTCGCATTCCTGCCCCCTTCCAGTAAACACCGGTGGGGTGTTCTAGCTGGCGTTTCGATTTCTGCTCCATCTTTCTCTTAACAGCGTTCCGGAGTATCTGAGTGAGTCATCTGCCCATTGTTTGTCTGCGCCGCCGCTTTCATGTGCCGCTCTGTATGCAAATCCACACACAACAAGGAGCTGAGGTTGGGAGACACATGCGAACCACATGCGGTCTCTCCAATTCTCTTTCTTTCTTATACTTTCTTTCTTTCTTGATCTTGGTTTTTCCGACCGCAGCGCGCTAATGCTCACCGTTCGCTCTTTCTAATCGCTTCCCGAATAATGACCAGCCCATCGGTGCTCCCCAAATATTTGCTTTGCTTCACACAGCGCTCCATATAGACGACACACACACACTTACAAACACGCTAAATCACATCCAGTATGCTGTAGAATTTGAGTTATAAGCAGGCCATCTTTGTACCTTGTTTCTTTACTATATTCAACTTCTGCAGATATTTCTCTAAATTGAGTCTTCACATGCCCCGTCACTGTGACAAATACTCACATACCTGCAGGGCTTATCCACCTGGGGTGTAAATGGCAGGTTGGAGGGAAATAGGCTTACCTGCACATACAATAATATGGCCGAAGGCATTGTAGTAAATCACAGAGGTTCAATGGCTTAGCACGAAAAGCCCAGGCTACTGTAATCTTCAAGCCCCACTGGCACAAAACTAGCCCTCCTCCCTCCTCCTTAAGTGAGCTGCTGCTGAGTAGAATTCCTAACTTTTATTGTTAACTTCACAGGTCTCTGTTGTGAAAGGAGCGAAAGGAGATACTCACAGTTTTGAAAAATCCTCTCAAAGATATGATGTAAACTACATTTGTACCACAGAGAAAGATCTCTTTACAGCCCCATCAGTACTGATGACTCAAAGACATTTCTGGCTTTTAAAACTCACTTTCCATCCTATCTGTTTTGCATCAAAACTTCCCTGCCCCTTGGGATTTCAAGGCTCGCCCAATCTTCCTCCATCACTACTTGCATTATTCACTGCTCAACAATGGAGGATGGTGCTACAAGTGAGCAATCAGCATCGCAAGTCACAAGACATTTCAGCTGCGAAGGCTACAAAACCTAGTTCTTAAGTCAAAAACGCAAATGACAAAGCAGTATTATCATTACAGTATTTAGCATGGTGACATATTCCCCCTTCACTAGGCGTTTCTGTTGGATCTCTGCTCTAATTAGCAAGCTTACTCCTCTTTATTGCAAAAATGTGACTTTATTGTTTGTGTCAATTACAGGCCACCGTAGAGTGGGGACTGTGCCAGAGATTTGAGTAGGAGGAGAAAAGTTCTGTCAATGTTTTTGCAGTTCCTACTAGTCACTGATAGAGGTTGATTAAGTTCATAGATTACAGCACTTAACGCCCCTTTAGCTTGTGAAAATGTAAAATTAAGACATGCATGAAAAATGGCAGCAGACAGTATTTTTGTTTGTTTGTTGCCATGTCTACAGCTGTGGTTAACAAGTTTTTACAAGCCCTGTGTTTCGGGTTCCCGCTCAGCCTTCCCGTAGCGAACTAGGAAGCCCGCTCCCAGGCTGAGAGAGAGGCACAGTCTTTACAGGCCAAAGGATGCTGGTAAAACCGCATGTTGCAACAGCTTCCGGCTCGATCTGAGACTTACTCACGTCTTTAGGCGGATTCTTTCTTTGATGCTACTTGATGCTGAACAGATTCAAAGTCATTAGAATGCTTTGAACTGTGCAGATCCTTTGTCAATTAATTTCAGTTAAGTGCAGTGCACAATGGCTCGACTTTTGGAATCATATCCATGTGACAGCATGCTTTATGAGAGAACGGGCTCAGTTCAATGCTAAGGTCAGATTTTTATAACTTCATATTCATCTGCAAAGGTGGAAAGGTTGCTTTCGGAAATACAGTATAATCCACTGCAGATTACCAGTTATGTGCTTGTAATCATCTTGCAATTGTAATTAGTGATGGAATGTACTGAAGATCAACAAATGATGGTTCACATAGAGCAGAAATATTAAAGGCCTTTTGAGATCCCAAGGTGCCTCAGTACAAACGGTTAATATTGAATGATCAAAAGGTACAAACAAGAGATGCCAGAGGAAAAACCTTCAATAAAAACAATCTGCACAGCTGGTGCACATGTGTGTTGGTTCCTCAATAAGGTGTCTATCAGTAAAGGTACGGCGTGTGTGCCGTGTTGTGCGCTCTGCAGAGCCAAGCTGCGTAATGTGGATGCTGATTCAAGATGTGGGACGTTCCGAAGCCAAATGGTACTGGCCTCTGGAACGGTGACACAGGACATGACCTGGCAGTTTGTGCACGGAGTAAGTTCTTCTTTAAATGGCCCATGGGGGAATAAAGTCAGAGAGATTGGAGCCATATTGTGTTGTTGCCTCTAGACCTTCGCCATCTCACACCAGAAAGCCATAGAAAAGAAGCCAGGAGGAGAAAATCAAACGCAGCGAGAGTGAATGGGGGTGAATTGAATGCAATAGGAAATGTCATGTTCATCTGTGTAAACACTGAGATTCCCATCTAAAGGCTTTAAAAGTTAGAAATCCAATCCTTCGCTCACTTCCATCACTGTGGGGTAAATCGGCCCATAGATGCTGGTGAAAAACAAGACGTTTCTATCCATCCAGCGTTACGATTTGCTATCTTTTCCATCGGGTCTCGGGGTAACCCGATATAATAATACCTGGGCCTGTGTTAATAATCATATCTTAGCAGGTTTTCCTATCCTCCGAGTCAACAAGCATTCCTTTGGCGCGACCGTGACAGTCTTTCACGGGGGATGGAGGAGCTCGATCCCCCAAACAAATGAGGGCTTTAACAGATGCGGGGGGCGGGGGGGGGGGGAGCTGATAGGAAACGGCCAGGATCTGCGATAAGGGCGATATCTGAGGTGTATCAAGACCGTCGAAACACCTGGAGAAAGTGCGGTTTTAGTCTGTCATTCCTACACTGTCGGGCAGGAGGGGGGAGGAGGGGGCGGTACTGACTGGAGGTGTGAGTGAAGGTCATGCTCTGTGAGCAAACAGTGATGTTTGCTGTCTCTGCTTTACAGGGAAAACACCATTACGGACGAACCTAAATAAGCTCCTCGCCTCAGAGAGCCCGCATGTGAAAATAACAACTGGCTCTCAGACAGACGTGGGGCATTTGTAGAGGGAGGGTGTATGTATGGTCTTTTGTGTAGCGTATGTTTTCGTTGCACTGTATGTGGATATTGTGCTTATACTACTCATACCTGATTTTTTGGGCTGACTGCTCATATCTATTCTAGGATGTAACTCATATCAGATATCAATATGAACTGACAGTGATGTTGAAAGGATGTGTATGCAGAGTAACGATAGCAAAGACGTTTTCACTGAATTGAGGCGTCTCCCCAAATACCAGTCCAGTCGGCTATCTTGCTTTCTTTCCATTGTTGTGTCTTGTTGTCCTCCATTCTAATGCAATGGGCACCAAAATGATGACGATTGTTTCAGGTGAATGAGGTAAAATGTATTGAGCGTTCAAATTCAAGTTGCATTTAGATCCCATGCCTCAGGATCTGATTTTGTACCACATTTTTTTATCTGTTTGCAGGGATGCCACTGCGCTCTGACCACCTGGTGCGTTTTCCTAGATGCATATAACCATTTTGTGAAGAGAGGGTCGCACTCAGAAATATATCATTCACTTGATTTAATTGTTCATCTGTCACAGAACGTTTTCGGCCATCCGGCCTTCATCAGCATGTACAAATGAAGGAATACGTTCCTTATTTACAGGGGACAGGTAGATTGCCAGGTGAACCTAATTACTAATCATTGTGGTGTTGTAATCACATGGAAACACATCACATAGAATGGAATCACATAGAATTTCACTGTCAGTCAATACTGTGCATTGTAATTTCAAACAATTTCATCTGAAGTACATCCACCATCCAGTTAGACATACTGAAATAACAATATTTAAAATTAGCATTATTCACAAAGCATATTCCAGAACAACTATGGCTATCACTGTGGGCCTCAGGTTTCTCACCGTTCATAAATCAGTTCAAACCAATAGTTGGCAAAAACCTTCAAACATGTAAATATAATCAAGGGATCAGTACAGCCTCCAAAGCTACATCTGTTATCAAAGCCACACTTACTAATTTGGTATAATGCAACTTTCAACAATTTTCTTTATTCCTTACAAAGTAACTTAAACTTTTTTGAACTTTTTTTGAATGGCAGGAACAGATAACACTCTGGAAGATATAGTGTCACTTGACTTATGTTTATAGAAAAGGGATCAAATTACATTCTTCATTCATGCCAGCAGGATAAAGGGTCTCACCAGAATTGGGAAATATCGGCTGTATCACCTTGTTTGCTTCTGGTCATATCGCAATGCCTGAATCATATCCTTGACAATGATATGATTCAGACTGGACTTTTTGACATGATCCCCCTGGTCAAAGTGTCATTTCATGTGCAGGAGTACCACAGTCTGACAGATCTGCAGAAATCCTGCTTTTTACTGTATGCTTGCTGATCTATCCCTGCTCCTCCCCCAAGAAGAATTCCTTATAAAATTTTAATGTTGCTATTTGCCATTAAAACTAGTCTGGCAACACGATTTACAATACAATGGAGATGGTTATTATTGCCTTTAGTGGGGGCGGGCATCAACATTTAGGATGCAATTAATGAGGATTACGCATTGGGCTATGGGGGAAAAATAGCAAAATATGGTTTGTCATAATTGTTGGTGAAATGGACTGACTTCACTGTTTGAAAATGCTGCATGTGTTTCATAGCCTTTACATCATCAGTTAGGGAACATGTGACTAGCAGACAACTGTTTCAACTCAGTATCACTGCAAGGTCACACTACTCCAGCGCTATTGTTTCTCCGCAGGGCGAAATTACGGTTTGTTTATTTTGACATTTCCACGGAGAAACAAAAGTGACACAGATTAGATGAACTCAAATAGCACTTGAAGTGGGGAACAGCTCAGCCTTCACTGTTTCCGAAGACGTCATATTGCGCCGAATGTCAGCGATGTTGACTGGTCTCGAGGCATTTACTCAGAGAGTTTTATTCCAAGTTTAAACCAAATCTTGTTCTGCTCATTTCCACAGCCAGTCAACGCAAAATGAAAAGCATGACCTGGACAAAAGGAATTATAAACCTCCCATCAGACACATTTTTCGAAGGAAAGCGCAATAGGAAAAAAATATGTTTCGCATGAAGAAATTAATTCGGCAGAAAAATAAACAAGACTCGGCTTTGTTGGGGATGTGCGTTTGGTGTTTTTTGTTTGTTGGATTTCATATCAATGTTTTGCAAATATGCTTATTTCCAGGCAGGTCGTGTCAGAAGCGTTCCAGGAAGACTAAACTGATAACATCCAGGAACATTTAATCAGACGACTACACAACTGCACAGCTATGAGCGGTTTTTGTATGTGTGTTTGCATCGTTCTTTGATTTCTTACATTTCATAATTATTAACAAAACTAATGCATAATTATTAACAAAACATGGGTATCAGTTACTATGAAATCTGGATTAACCTGCCATTCTTTTTGGAGGCATGGAAAACTGTACAGTCTGAACAAGAGCTCACATTTCAAATGTATTTCTTTTCAGTGACAGTTCTTCAAGAAGTATGACACCCATGGGAGCGACACGGTTGCTGTGTTAAGGGTTGCTTTTGACAGATGACTCACCGCAATGAGAAAGATAATAAACACTAAATTACCTGTTCATTTGCACCACTACTAAAAATAATTTTCCCTCCCCTGCTAAGGAGGCTTGACAAAAGCGACGGGGGGGCTGGCAGGAACAAATTCACCATGCACCCCGTGTCACACATTTCTGGATCAAAGCGGAGGACTTGACTGCTATTGTGCCGTAAATCCTGTTGATATCCACACAAACACGACCCCTCTGACTCCCACAGCACAGAGGCAGGGCCGTAAACCGCACCGCACACACAAGACTTTCCCATTCAGGATTCTGCTGCTTCTTTGGGGCCGAGCCAAAGCACCATGAAGAGTCATTATTTTGCAGCCATTTCTCAGGAAGCCCCGCGGAGAAGGTGAAATTGGTCAGACGCCAAAGGGGTTGCAGAGAAAGGCCCTCGGTTGTCATGGCGACGGTCACTCAGCAAAAAATGTTCAAATAGACGAGGAAATTATGCAACGTGGGGATGATATGGCAAATCATGGTCACTTTGGAATGTTTTTGAATTAAAGTTTTGTAACTTTGAAGCAAACAAAGTATAAATGGAGATTTTGTTTTGTTTATTCACTTGTTTGTGTATTTATTATTGTTTATTTATTTATTCATTTATTTATTTATCTATTTATTTATTTATTTATGGCTGATATGACAAACTTTCATGGTCACTTTGGAATGTTTTTGAATTAAAGTTTTATAAATTTGAATCAAATAAAGACGGTTATAAGTATAAATGGGGATTTATTGTTTTGTTTTGTTTATTAAATTCATTTGTGTATTTATATCGTTTTTTATTTTCTTATTTATTTATTTATTTATTTATTTATTTATTAATACAGCTATTTTTCACAAATGGAGCTCACTGGTTGGCCATCAACATCAAGCTTTCTTCAAAGGAAACGATAACCAGATGAAAAATTGTAGATGTCACAGGTCATTAGTTACTACGCCACCCGCTCCAGCCTGTCCATGATGAATATATCCTGTCCCAGGCTGCATTAATACGTCTTCAGCTCCTTTTGGAGTGTGCATGAATCCTACACAACATTATCTTTGCATGTCAAGTGTTCTTCACGGCTGCTTTGCTCCTGACGGGGCGTTTATCTGCTGTGTCCTCTGTTTGCTCAAGGAAGTGACTCAGGGCCTTATGTTAAGCTATAAAGGCCTCCAGAGATAGTGCTGCTGTTTTGACAGTGTATTGTTGTGTATAAGCAGATAACATGACAGCAGAGGATACAGCTGTCCAAGGCCATAATACCCATAAAAAGGAATGGCTGGTTGAATTAAAAATCCAAATACACAGAGAATCAATTCCAATTTCAGGTTAAAAATGATACTGTCTGGGTTTTATACTTAAAGTGAATCCCTGATTACATGCAATATGTGGCTGCACAGTTAGCACATGGACCTGAGCCAAGTTCCACCTCTGCTCCCATAAAAGGATTAGAAGAAGCAGATACAGTAGCGGTTAGGTAGTGTTCGCTTTGCAGGAGTTATTACCGTCATGAAAAGGGACTCTCATTAATTAGGACTCGGACACATTCTGCTGAGTGGTTTCCAGGACCGGGTCTCGGAAAGGTTAGCGATGCCGGTGTCAGAAGAGTCAAGCGGGCCAGCAGACACTTTCAAGGAACTGCACTATGATTTCTAAATGGAAGGATTTGCGTTAATGAGGCACATTGTTGCTGAGCTGAAGAAAATAAAACACTCAACGATTTTATTATTGGCGTAGCAAGTTCCTACTTCAAAGTCCGATGGGAACAGAGCGCTCGGTTGCAAAGGCTGTAAAATGTGTTGCTCAAAAGCCGCTTCCATGCCAACAACAATTAATGAGTTTCTGATTAGTTTTATTTGCTTCAATGCGAATGTTCAAAGCCTCTTCAGAGCCACTCCACCCAGTCATGGCTGCTAATGGCTTCCTGCAGGAATGCAACAATAACCACGCATAGGGATCTAACAGAAAGAATAACATGCTGACAACTTAATGGCGAAAGACAAAAGTTTACATTGCTTGATGCATGTCTCTCTTCAACAACAACACTCTTTGATTTACAAACTGCGATCCTACTGAGGTCAGATGGAGTGTTATGGATTGTTCTATATGGCATCCAGTTATCGCGGTTTTATGACGCTTGTGGTTTGCGTGACGCAAACTGACAACACAAGCGTGGTCTCTCTCTTGGAACTGACTGACATTTTGTGTACAATGTAGACAACAAGTTAAAGTGGTAATCCTCGAGCTCCTCATTTGTTTTGTTTAGTCTCCTTCTTTGGTGCTCAGCGCTCATAGTTGTGGTGTTTCTGCACTGCTCTTCCCGGAGATCACCTGTCAATCAAACAGTGTGGGCGGGACTCCGACGTCTTTTTCCTTGGATTTTCTGTTGATGAAGTTTGAATTTCTGTAGGTGGATTCGGGTTATCGCTACTCATGTTAGCTACCCAGTTCTTCTTCTATTTATTCCAAACAAATCGGAAACATACATTTTTCCCAGGAGAGACCTAGCAGACACCAGGTGTTTAGAACAGCAAATATAAAAGAAAATGTGGGGAGAGGGTCCCCTGGGTCTATGCTGAGAACTGTTGGTAGGTCCTGGTGAATCCCACCAAAAAACATGGATAGGGATGATGTTTTATGGTGACCATATGCCCAGACCCCATTTTAGTCCACCGTCCCAGCCGTGACCCCTTTGGCTCCAGCCAACGTCCCCACTTTTCTCCTTTTCCACCCCCAGATTCTGTCCTGCGGTGCCGCTACAGGTCAGCAGCTGGGTACACTACCATGTTCTTATTCTGGTTCAGGTATGCAAGTTTACGTACCTGAATAACCTTTGCTGGTTCCGGTGATCGCGGCCCCGAGTCTGACACGCTGACCTCGTGACCTCAGAAAAGGTGAGACCTGGCCTGCAGAAATGGTGTGAGATAGGTGAAAGACATAGGGAATGCGATGCGGGACAGTTGGTGTTGTTTGTGCTTCCCATGAGAGGTCAGAGTACTGCGAGTAGGCAGCTTTGTAAAGACTGGACATGGAGAGTGGATGGGAAAATGAACAGCAGAATATGTGCAGTGAAAACCGGTTGAGCAGCAGAGATGATCCTCCTCCGAAAAGCTCTAACAGAATGAATGTGACAGGCATTGAAGATTTAAATATCATTGTAATTTAACAGAACACAATTTAAAAGCTTGACATGCATTTTAAGCGCTCATCCTCTCTTGAAAACATAAATCCCTGTCACAAATCAGCGCGTCACGGTCAGGTGAGTTTGAAAACAAAATGTCAACAGACACTTGTGTTTTGGAGCCACAACGTATCCTCAGGGAGGCTGCAGCAGATGACAGTAAAGAGACAACTTGTCTGACATGTTGCTCTGAGTGACCCAAGTATGTTAAGTAGCTCAAATTGGATGCTTGACAGAAGCATCAGAGCTGTCAAAGCCATGAAGCGCATACTTTCATAAGCGCTAGTCATGGGTAAATGTCCCTTTTTAGGAGTTTCTCCATCATGTACAGTATCCTCTCTCTCATCCTGTCTCACCAATCTGAATGCTTGTGAGATAAGGAAGCTTTGGCCAACACAGTTTTGAACTCTGATCCACATCGGGCCAGCATATCGTTCATGAAATGATGCTTCTCAAACCAGGCTGTGGGCCGTCTTAACCAAAAAATGCCAGATGGCTTCACCATGTTCACTGGAACCGCTGTCCTCCTGAAAACAACTCTGCAGAGCTTTCCCAGCTGCTACCAAACCAGGCCCGTCCACGCTCCGCTCAAGTGTGGAAGGACAAAGTACTCATTGTTACCGAAACCACCCTTGCTACTCTCCGTCTCTGATTGATCTAACACAATAGTGATTCAGCCTATAGCCAGTTCATGAAAGCTTTTACATTTGCTGTTCTAAGCACTCGATGTCAGGTAGGTCGGGACGTGATGCGTTGGCGTTTCCAAGTGATCTCTGGGAAGTGCAGCGCAGACACACCACAGCAATGAGTGCTTAGCACCAAAGATGAAGACAAAATGACAACTCTCAATTCTGTTCCTTGCCTTTTCTCTGTAATTAAATGGGTCTTGAGTCTGGACCCGAATGCAGAGATGATGTCTGATTCCCTGACGTAGGCACAAATCTGAATGAGAAGGGAGAAGCCCTGTATGACGAGGCTCTGGTATTTACCATGGAGTTCACTGAGTCCATGGGCAACCCCCTTTTTATTATCCTTAAGACAAGGCGAGGGCAGACGGAGTAGAAACTGTCAACATCTCAACACTCTCTTCTCTCTCTATCTCTTTAGGTTTCGGTTTGTGTCCTTTCTCTCCGAGGTCATAACCCTGGAACAGCTCTTTGTATCACCCTGAGGTCCGGTCCACTCCTTTGGTATCCAGCTGTATCCCACCGTTGCCCAGCAACCGCATCAACAGCACCGCCGATAACAGCCTGGTTTGTATCAACCGAGGGTCAAAATTAGATATTTCGGAGAACACCACTTATCACATTTCCAGATTATTGATGCAACCATATTTTGCCAAATGTGGAGAAACATAGTAAATATTTGCCCAAGAGAAGAAATTGTTTATTGAGTTGAACGGTTTTAAGAGGTATTGCTGTAAAAGCCTTGGAGAAAGCGTGGGTTGACTGATTTTTTACACCTTTCCACATGAGAAGCTAAATAGGAAAATATGACAAGGCTCTGCTTTAGTCTAAATCCTTGGTTGTAATAACATTCATGATTATCCAATTTGTATTGAATTTCTATTGATAGGTCCACATAGTTGTATGAAAAGCTAAAGGAAATTGTGGCAATGCTCTGCTTTAGTCTAAATCCTTAGTTGTAATAACATCCATGATCATCCAATTTTTATTGAATTTCAATTGATTATAGGTCCAGATAGGCACTTTTTAGAAAGACCTGCAGGCCTATGCATAAAGTAGAGATGCAGAGAGGCAGATTTTGATGCGTTTCAGCTTTTTGATTGGCTACAGATTGGCTACAGAGGTCCACATCCTGTGTCTGGTAAAATCCTTAACAAAAAAAAAAACCTTTTATATCAAACCAGCTGCAGGAATATCAGTTGTCATTTAGCATGGATCATTTAGTCCTGGGACCAAAACAACCAGAACCAGCACTCAAGCTTTCGGACCACCGCGGTTTCTCTGGAAGTCGTGGAATGTTGTGATTCCAAAGCCTGACTCACCAACGTATGGAGAAACTTCCTTTTCCCTGGAAGTCGAACATTCCGCGTGACGTCAGGCTGTTTCCACACGCAGCGGGGGCGTTACGGCACTCCGCTGCCCTGCCACCATCACCCATAAATGGTTTGGTAAGTTTAATAAGCTTACAAACCACTAAATAACCCAGTGCAGGTTTTCCCAAATGATGGTTCAGGGGGAGAGGAGACCTCAGCTTAATCTCTTTAGCTTAAGACTGGATCTGAGCCGGCATGATAGCTTTTGTTCGACTGGTTTTCAGTGTTGTCTGGGATGCACAGATGTGAAAAAGATGAGCTGCTTACAATGTCTGTCATAATCTGTCAAACCGACTTGAGCGAGAACAGATTTTTCTTTTTGTGCCTGAACAAATCCAGTCAGGGAAAAAACAACATCTTTGGCAACAGGTAGCCTATATCAAGCATACTTTTTATACTAAAGCCAGAGAACAAAATAGAGAACACCAAACCACAAATATGCAAGTTTTCAGTAAACACCTGAATGACAGGCTGCTTGACAGACATTTTGAACATGTTTTGTCAGATGGATTTAGTAAACAAAGGATTTCTGCCTCTGAGAGCGAACACACTGGGAAGTTCTCAGCGTTAGATGCACATCTCACATAAGCCTTTTGTAAAGACTTTGGACTCCAGAAGAGGCATATATAAACTTTACTGTCCAGCTGCATCGAAACCCCACTGATGACAAGAAATAACATGAAAGTCAGGATGTCACCCCTACCCAGGAAATGTTGAACTTTCACGTTGAATAGATGTTGATAAGACAGCCTTCACCAACATTGAAACCCCGTGTGAATATAGCGTCAAAATGAAAAGTGAGGCTGCGTTCACACAGCGTTTTTTCTGTGGAAAAAGTGCTGCCTGGAGTGCTTTTTGTGAGGAGAAATAAAAAGCGGATCACGATAACGTTATCTGACGTTAGCTGACTAGCTGCTAGCTCGCTAACTAGCTGGTTAGCTCTTCTAGCAGACAATACAGTGTTGTGAAACAAGCAAAGGCTTACCAGATATTCCTAATACATGTCCAGTATGATCATACACTCATTACAATGACCAATTTTTCCACTGGCACTTTCTCCATCTTTGTTGTTGTTAGTTGGGAAATGGCTGAGAAAAAAGCAGTTCAGGTCACCCAGTGCTTTTCTAAAAAGTTGAACATTTTTCAACTTTTGAAAGCGTTCCACTCTGCCAAACAAGCCACCGGGCGCAGCGCTTTTTTCAGGAGCGGCTGCCTTTTGCAGCCACTCCGGATATGTTTTAATGTAATATACGTGGTGTCAGTTTTGAAAAAATGCTATGTGTGAACGCAGCCTGAGACGACATCTGTTGTCGTCCATAGCTGCTACCTGCATTGTTTTGTGAAATCAGGTCCTAAATATTAAAACATTCCTATTAAAACAGCTTTAGAAACAGTTTTGAACTGATATCAGAAAGATATTTAGGTCCTGATCTCAAAACGATGCAGGTAGCAGCTATGGACGACTACAGACGTTGTCTCAATTGGCCTGCAG
Organism: Centroberyx gerrardi; assembly: GCF_048128805.1. Lineage (NCBI taxonomy): Eukaryota > Metazoa > Chordata > Actinopteri > Beryciformes > Berycidae > Centroberyx > Centroberyx gerrardi. The sequence continues at coordinate 6,686,187 of NC_136014.1, forward strand.
GCCATCATATCAACATCTTTTCAACATTAAACTGTTTGCTGGGTTACTACTGCTTTACAGTGAGTGTCTCCTGAATGAACCTCCAGTGGTTCACTCAGGCACTAAATACCTGCTGAAGGGTCTGGTCTAGTTTCTCCCAGAACATGGTGTGCACAGTTCAGTCAAACGGCCCCGGGGCTGCTGAAACTGTACTTCAACCAGCCAGGCAGAAACGAGCACCTCAGACTGGGTTCAACTACAGACAAGACTCTAGGGCAGGAGCCTCTGACAGAGATTTGACTGTATGGCAAATGAGGCGTGGTGCCTATCCTTCAGTAAAACCATTACACCTGATGTAAACAGTCCCAGGATGTCGGGGAAGAGGCGATAGTGCGGTGCCAGGGTGCGGAGTAGAACAACACCTGCAGGCGATGTGCAAACACGCTCTCACTCTCAGGCTATTTCTGTCTGCTTGCGTGTGAATGCCACACCCACGCTCCGTAACTGCTGCCATTCGAGGCGCTCATCTAATTGTGTGTTTCTTGATTTGGCTGGGCAGGTCCGGACCAATCCTCCCTTTTTTATCCATGTCTCTTTCTTCCTCTCTCTCTCTCTCTCTCACACACACAATGCAAATTGAACAGAGGAATGAGCTTGAGGGGCATTTTACGTGGTTCCGAAACGTGGAAGGGAAGGGGAAAACACAAAGTGGCTCGTAAACAAAACATTCTTCAGACAAAAGGGGAGAAACTATGTGACGGGCCTTTATACGGAGTCCGTCGGAATCATCAGTTATGTGAAAACATCCTTGATGAGCTCAGATTGGCGAAGGCTCTCGCTGACGGCGCGGGACAAGGAGGGGCATTGTGGTGCCTCTCGTTGTGTTGAGTGAGCCGAGAGGCAATCAAGAGCGATTTCTGTCCAGCCCCGTGGCAGATAAAGAGGGAAGGCATACGGAACAGGGCTCCTGGGATATTTATGTATGCTGCGGAGCTATGCCAGGAATGTGGACATGGCAGGTGACCCCTCTGTATCTCCAAATAAGGCCGGCTGATGGTTGTTTATTGCCCAGGTCACAGCTGTTTGTGTTTGTTTACCGAAGGAATGTGTGTGGAGCCACAAAGGAAGGCCACTGTTTGAAATTCCCTAAAAACATAAAGTCTATGGGTCATGAAAGAAATCATGAACATGAGACGGTTGTGTTTGTGTGTGTGTGTGCGTGTGTGAGAGAGAGAGAGAGAGAGAGAGAGAGAGAATCCCGGAAACACAATTAAAAAAAAGCATCATATCCTCTTTCACTGACCCAGGCAGGAAACACAGCCAAGCTGGGGATATGTGATTAGTGATAATATATTCGTTTTCCTCTTTATTGTGTCTCTATTGTGAAGTTGATGCCTTAGCAAAAATGATGACAAATGATGACGAAAGCAGTGGTGGAAAAGCAGGAACATAAAGCACCAAAAATTATTTTTCTGTCATAATAAGGACATCTTGTTTTGTGGATTGTATTAAACACTTAAAAAAGAGGAAGAGTTCAGCATAGCAGTGAAAAAGATACAATGTATCTTAGTGAGTTGCAGCCCCTTTTGCACAATCCACATCTCAATTGTCTCCAAGCTTAAGAATCCTTCTCCAACTCGTCTGCTTCTCTTTATCTACATCTCCTCCTTTGTGATTGGTGTAGATTTAATAAGGGAAATCAATAAGGGATAATGACTTTTACCTGGATTCACCTCATCAGTGGACTTCATGAAAAGAGCAAGTGTCCCTAATATTCTGTACATTCAGAGTATAGTGGTGCCAACTGACCCAACAACCGACCCACAAACTGATCCCCAAAATCCCATCTCTACATTGCAGCATGTGAGACCCAACTGTAAATATATTGTTTTTGAGCATCAGCAGTAAACAGCTGGGCAACAGCTGCGACGTCGCTAATGGTCAAGAGGGCCTCGCCATATTAATTCACCAAATTTGGAGAAAACATTTCACCAGAGGCCCCGCTGGAATTAAATAGAATCGGCAGTTACGCTCTCAGCAGCAATTATATCAGATGATTCAGAACACCCAAACGTCTTTTTCCCCCCGTCCCGCTGAGCTCAGGAATGCAAATTACATTGTCCATGGACGCCCATGAAAAGAAGCTGGCACACCGTGACCTCCTAATAGGCCGAGGATGGAACTGGATCAAGGGTACATTCCTAGACACTATTAGATATTTAGAAATCAGCGGAGTGGCTGAGCCTGTGGCAACGAATGCCTTTTCCCGTGCGCGGGATCCAGCTAATGGTCCTGGCCCGGGCGCAGCAATGTCATGGGTGAACACTCCAATGAGTAGTTTATTAGGAATTAGAGGAGAGGAGGGAGGGGGGCTCAGTGAAAGAGACGCACAGGTGGTTAACTGTGGACTCATGGGATCTGTCCCGGGATCGTTCGATCGCTAAGTCTTCGAAATAATCAACACCAAAAAAAGCTGTTTTTTTGTGTTTTTCTGTTAATTTTGAAAGAAAAATATAAGCGCAGAGCATTTTTTTTTTCCTTAAGCAAGATTCTCAAAATCTACCAATGCCAGTTTAATTTGAAACGTCATTTTGGTGATGGCTGACACGTGAATGGGTATGGGCATACTTTGGCCATTGGAGCTCTGCCAGGCCGTGGGGGGGCTGTAAGTCTCAGCAGCTCCTCTCTATGGCTGGTATTGTTTGTGTGATTTGTGCTGGTTAATGAGAGCTGTGAAGGGGGCAGGAGGGGAGGTGGGGGGGGTTAGGGAGTGTGCGTCAGTGTGTGTGTGTGTGTGTGTCTGGCTGGGTGTTGCACTGTGCAGAGAGCCATAATAGCAATAATCTCCCATGGGAGTGTGTGGCCTGAGGCAAAGTCTCACCCAGCTGGGCCGCTCCAGCAGAATAACAAACACAGACTGCAGCACCTCCTCACCATGTGCAGGATAAGTCCACTGCTTTTATTCATAGAACCTAGCCTCTCATTGCTTGAAACTTGAAATCAGTCACTGAAATAAGATTTGGAGAGATGAACTGTCGTTACACACAACAAGCACACTGTAGTTGGCTCCAAATCACACTTCGGTTTTTTCCCCTGCAGAGAATTTTAATTCCCTCTCTCTGGTGAAGGAGCGGGGAAGGGCAAACGCCGCGTTCATGTCATGTAAATATTGGACTTACTGTAAATATGAGCTACCGACTGGGGGAAAAAACCTTCGCGTCATGCTGTCAGCGGTAATTACAAGCAGGACGTGGGAATATTTTGTGAGCTCCGATAGCTCCCACTTTGGGGTCACGGATTGCAGAAGAGTGCCAGCGCAGGGAAATCACCAAAGGTAATAATTGCTCCTGCAGGTTTTTCAGAAGAATATAATATCGGTTGATATGACATGAGCATGGCTATAATGTTCCAGTCTATAAAATTCGTGACACCTGGGGAAAACCGAGCAAACGTATGGCACGCTGCTTATCGCTGCACTCAGCCAGACGCTGGCATGCGGCTCGACCCACTGCTGATGACTGAGGGGAATTCCACAAGGACGAACACACACACACACACACACACACACAAACACAAAGACATGTGCTCACAAGGTGCATAGGTTTGTGCAGATACATAAGTGGAAGCAGGCAAATGACCACCGCTTCTGTTTTTAAGTCTATTTTCTATGTCTGTGTCTATTTTCTGTTTATATCTGGCGTGAAATTAATGACTCAATGCTAAGTCCACAGTATATCACTTCCAGTCATCTTGAGCCATAAATCATCTAGCTAACCATAGCAAAAGCATTCATGCGTCTTTCTCCAAGCAAGTATGACACGTTTGTGCGTTTACATCAAGCCCGACCGATGATTGAAAATGGGACTTTTAATTTGATGAGTGATTGATGCGTCTTCCTGTCAGCTCTGATGATAAACGTATCTCATCATTCATGCCCAACCCTTGAATCACCGGCTTCCCGATGCTAAGATGCAAATACGAGGGAATCTTGGATGACTTGGCAGAGGTGTGTCTCATAAACTTAAAGGAAGTGCCGGTGAGCAAGACCTGTTGTGATGCTGAACCTGGGCAGCACGAGACAGAAGGACAGGGGTTATGGAAAATTTAGTCTGCTGTCATGAAACGTTACTCACCGACTTCCTGGACGTGGAAGCAGAGGGTACACAGTGTAACTTTCCTTGAATTCCTTTCCTTTCGTTTCCTTTCCTTGCCTCTCCTCTCTTCTCCTTTTCCTTCCTTTCCTCTTCTTTCCTTTCCTCTCCTTTCCTCTTCTCTCCTCTCTTCTCCTCTCCTTTCCTCTCCTCTCCTTTCCTTTCCTCTCCTCTCGTCTCCTCTTCTTTCCTTTCCTTTCCTCTCCTTTCCTCTTCCCTCCTCTCTTCTCCTCTCCTTTCCTCTCCTCTTCTGTCCTTTCCTCTCCTCTCCTTTCCTCTTCTCTCCTCTCCTCTCGTCTCCTTTCTTTTCCTTTCCTCGCCTCTCCTCTCCTTTCCTCTCCTCTCCTCTTCTTTCCTTTCCTCTCCTTTCCTTTCCTCTTCTCTCCTCTCTTCTCCTCTCCTTTCTTTTCCTTTCCTTGCCTCTCCTTTCCTCTCCTCTCCTCTTCTTTCCTTTCCTCTTCTCTCCTCTCTTCTCCTTTCCTTTCCTCTCCTCTCCTTTCCTTTCCTCTCCTCTCCTCTCCTCTCCTCTCCCTTCCTTTCCTTTCCTTTCCTTTCCTTCCCTTTTTCTTCTTTCCTCTCCGTTCTACATGGCCAAATTAAAAAGAAGGGAAGGGAAGAAAAGGAGAAAGGTGTGCGGTGTGGATGGTGTGTGTATGTGCATGTGCATGGGATGGTGCGCGCACGCCTACACACAAACGGGCGAAGGTGAATGTGTGCGGGAGCATGTGTGCATTCAGACGACTTTTCCCCTGATCCTTTTATTTATGTTTGCCCTTGCCAAGAACAGCAGCACATTTTTTGGAATACCGACTAGTTTCTGTGCATGTGCTCTCTTCTCCCTCGCAGGCCGAGCTTACAGAATAACAACACGACTCCTTAACGAGCTCCGACAAGCTCCGAAACCGTGCGCCACTCAAACGTGAGTCAACCCATATGGTCACCTAGGTTAACTCTTAGCAACAGAGAGGTGGATGCTATGCTGTCTTTGCACAGAGGAAAAGTATGTAGGTAAGTATACACACACACACACACACACACAGAGGATAGTTGAGGAGTCATCAGTGAAAGCAAACAGCCCAAAGGGGAGAATCTGCAAAGACATGTGCCCAGGGGCCTCGCGAGACCATGATCCGGCCCTGATTAGGAGGTGATTTGGTGATTCACACACCAGACATGGAAGGATAGTAATGCTGGTTGGGTTAATAATGCTGAACCTCCATGTCCTCCACCCTCTTCACCCTGTGGGTCGACCTCCATTGGTTCACAGTCATCATATGGAGGGTCGACCTCCTTGGTTGACAGTGGCTGTTTGAGGCCTGGCTGCTGGTTGGTGGATAGTTAACTGGGCTGTGTGCTTGACCATACTGGAGCTGTTGCAGGCTGTTTGGCCAAGGTGCAAAACCCTCTGACTGGTCCTGAATGACGCAGCACAAAGCCAGCTGGAACTTATTGATGATTTTTTAACTCTGAGCATCTTTTGTTGATTTTTTTTCGTGTTGTGACAGAGAAGAAACAAGAAAAAGTGAAAGGTGTGACCATTTGAACTCACCATCAGCAACCAGGAGTCTATTTCAAATGAATTGTATAAAGCACTGATGTGATCTAAATTTGTTCTTTTTGTCCTTTTTTTTTGCTGTTTAACATGATTTAACATGGAGGCCCATATTCCAAAGCTGATGGTCTGTTTCACCCTCTTCATTTAACATTAAATCCATATACTGTAGACGAGTCAACTGTCCTGGCACCTCAGGCACTGACAGTATATCCTCTACAGGCTGAAACAGGCGAGTCTCCATCAAGGCTCCTGATCTGAGCCAGAGACTCACAGGCACCAGGAGAGTCACCCCAGCCCCGACCTCAGGACCCCTCGGGCTACGGGCTACGGGCTCCATCCCCAGACGCCTAAATCAGCTGTCAGCCAGCGCATCACAGGCCCAGACCCCATACACCAATACACAACTGTCTGTTTAGCCCATAGCTCGGAATCCTGTTGTAATAGATCTGTCTCCTGCATTGAATCGGAGCAGCCGGCAGCGCTAATGTTTCTCCGTGTCAAAAGGCACGACTGCTTGTCTGTCAAAGGCGGATCTGTCTCCCATCCACAGCTGATGTTTCTCCCGTCATCAGGCAGTCAAAACACTGTCTGTTTTGAGACAGCGAACAGTTGCCGTAACATCTGTCCCCCTTCTCTTTTGCTCTTCCTCTACTCTCATAACTGCCTCCTTTTTAATAACTCTCCTGGATTAAGATAAAGAGGGGGATATTATGATCTTGGCAGAGGAAGAATGGAGGTACGAGCGGAACACGCTCTGCGAAAGACATCAGCGCCTCTCAGCCCCTGCATCGAAGACCGCTGCTGGGTCCAGCGTCCACAGACCCTACATGTATTAAGGCGCTGATGGAAAGCCACATGGCTCAGATTATTGATAGTCGATCTGGATGGGTGGTTTAGAACTCCAGAGCCGGTAGCAGCCGGAATGAGAAGCGGACAAGAGAATAAAGCGACCCCAGAAATGGATTGCAGGTGAAGCTCTTCCAGTGAACGTAGATCATCGTTGCTTTGGCCTGAACATGTGTTACCTGTTTCAGATTTGTTCAGAGAGTGGTCTTCTGCTAATGCTGCAGTAGAAAGACTCTGCAAAACATATTAAGACCACTTCAACTTAAACACATAATGGCACTAAAATAGTAATGAATAGTTAGGTCAAAGTTCATTAGTTGTTCTAGTAAGTTAAGACAAGTTCAATCAGCAAATGTCTCGTCACGATTCACCAGTTGAATCCACTAATTGATGAACTGCATACTAGTCTTATTTATTCTTCCACTGGTAAGGACGTTTTTTACTGTTAGTTGTTCGTGTGTTAAAAAATGTTTATTCCAAATGTGAGCAGCTGTTACTACGAATACTACTGCCATGTCTAATGGAGAATGACTACTCCACCTCATAGTCTTTATAAAATTTGTGGTGTATTGGAGGTAGGAAATGAAATGGATATTCATTTTCATCATGGTTATTGTTATTTTCATTTTGATCAGAAATAGACCTCTCATTCAGCAAATACAGATGTAACAAGTCTCTATCCTGTAACTTTATTCAGACAAGAAAAAGAAAGGATTTCTGGAAAGTTATGAGCTCATGATTATAATTTATGAAGCTGATAACAAGCAGGCAATGTTGACAAACACATCTGTATATATTGAGTTAAGGACTGAAGATGAGTTGGTTTTAAATTGCACTATTCATCTTTGACTAATGATGTGATACTTTATTGATCCCAGGACCTAAATCTCTTTCTGATATCAGTTCAAAACAGTTTCCAAAACTGTTTTAATATGAATTGTATCATTTGCTGGTAGGGAATCAGCTGGATCCTCTGGCTGAAGAACAGTCTCTCTTACGCTCTACTTCCAATAAACTAAAAGTATGATGATGCATTAAAACATTACCAGTTTGATGAACAGTTTTATTATGCATAACCAAAACAGTGAACATGTGGATATGAGTTCAGGTGTGCGGCGCTACCCTGCACTGCCTGCGGCGCTTCTCCAGTGAACTCACGTCGGCTCCTAGCGGACAGAGTGGGAACTGCAGCAGGCAGCCGGGGCATCTGTCCCGCTGTCCGACTATTAGGACTGGAGACGGAGGAGGATACAACATGTATGGCTGCAAGTGAAGCCTTCAGATCTGATACATATGACTGAGATGATAACGTGAAATAGCTTGTTGTCTGTGTGGAGTGGTAATCCCATAATACATTTTTAGTAGGATACATAACAAAACTATAAACTCCTATGTAATATCCTTGAAGAATATGATAGTGATATAGATAAAATGAATAATAACATACCATAAGGAAAGAAAAAGTCACTGCAAACCTATTATTAGGAACCAAAGACACACTATAACTGCCTATAGGAATATTATAGGGATACCATAGAAGATCAATAAATACCATAAAGTCACTATAAACTCAATATTGAGTACCGCAGACATAATGTAAGTCCCTATTGGGATATTATAGTGATACTATGGAGGTTTTTATTGTATTTTTCATTACTGAACACCACTGACACACTATAGGAATATCATAGGAATATTACAGTGATGTTTTTTTTTCATTAGGGGGAATCTCTGCGTGATGGAAATGCCTCTGCAACACTGATGGAAGACCCAGTGACCGGAAACCCTGGTCCATTAAAGTACGAGTCCAAGTCCAGAACTGAAGCTGGTCCTCGTCCCACAGTGGAAAGTGTATTTTTTTTTGTTTTTTTTTTCTCTCTCTCTCTCCTTTCTCTGTGAGCTAAGAGGATAAGCTCGTCCCTTTTTCTCTCCTCGACGTGATTGGACGAGGCCACTTCTTAGGAATGGCATCAAACTATTTAAATAGCACTTTGTCCCCCCTCGGCTTAAAAAGGGAGTTTTTTAGCGGCCGACACCAGCAAGGACAAGTTTTCCATCAATAGAGAAACACGCAAGATATTCTATTCCTCTGCGCTTCACACTTGGACTTTTTTTCTCCATTTAAAACAACGATATAAATTTATTCTCGAGGATTATTGCTGGATTTCTATATATTTGGGGATTTTATTATTTTTGTCTGCTGTTTTCGTTAAGCAGGTGAGTGGGGAATATTTTCATCTTCCTATAGGAATGCATTGATTTTATATTTCAGCTGCAGTGGCATTAGATATTGAATTGTGGCAGATATTTAAGCAACTTTTAATAGATGTTTTCAACCTGTTGTTCACTTAAGATATTCTAGTTTTGTTTGGCTTTGACATGAAGTTCAAAAATGTTTAGATTGTTGATTTTGTGTCGTTTCTCATAGGCAGCAAGTTGGTGTTTCACCATGAAGCTGACAGGGATTTTTTTGCTATTGATGCTTTGGACCTGCGAGAGCGCAAGAGTCGCAGGTGAGTTATAGAGGCGCTTTAGGCATCAGGATTCAACTTGAACTTGCAAAAACTTTTCAGAACATTTAGAATGCAGCATGTTAAAAGAAATCATATTATTTCACATTATTTAAAAAAAAACAGATATGGTTCCAAAAGAGTTCATTCAGAGTGAAAACAATAGAAATCCGATGCAATGCCAGACAAAAGGCTCACTGCTTATTATTCACCCGCAGAGAGCCGAGATGACAATAGTGTGTACGACTTGTTTGAGCTCGTCCAAGTCCCCAAGAAGAACCACGGGGTCAACCTGGTGAAAGGAGACGACCCGTACAGCCCCGCCTACAGGATCCTCAACCCGGACCTGATCCCCCCGGTCCCCGAGAGCGCCTTTAGGGACCTGATCGACTCCATCCACGCCGAGCGGGGATTCCTCCTGCTGCTCAACTTCAAGCAGTTCAAACGGACCCGCGGCAGCCTCCTGACCGTGGAGAAGCAGGACGGCTCCGGACCCGTGTTCGAGATCGTCTCCAACGGCAAGGCGAACACCTTGGACATAGTTTTCTCCACCGAGAACAAGCAGCAGGTGGTCTCCGTCGAAGATGTGGATCTGGCCACGGGCCACTGGAAGAATATCACGCTGTTCGTGCAGGAGGACCGGGCGCAGCTGTACGCTGGATGCGAGGAGGTGAACACCGCCGAGCTGGATGCGCCCATCCAGAGCATCCTGACGCAGGAGACTCCCGCCAGCGCGCAGCTCCGGATTGGCAAAGGAGCCGTGAAAGACAGATTTATGGTGAGAGCACGAGACTTTATGGGCTGGAGATTGAATGATAAATTGGGGGGATTGATTTATGATGCCAGTGAAGTCTGATGTATTTTTTAAATGCTGTCACCCGAGGGATTAGTTTGGAATTCTAATGCGTAAAAGTGCGTAAAACCTATCCAAACGCGCAAAATACGCACATGTAGAACTTAATATGATGATTCGTCTAATGCTTTCTGTGTGATGCAATGTTGAGAGAGTTCATTTATTGTTACACAGCGCTAAACTGCACATTGATACTTGCAGGGGGTGCTGCAAAACGTGCGCTTTGTGTTTGGAACGACTCTGGACGCCATCCTGCGCAACAAGGGATGCCAGAACTGTGAGTAATCATAACCGCGACATCTTGTGTGTTTACTCATCACTCAGCTGCCTTCTCCGTTGCCAAATCACAGCAAGTCCTTATCAAAGAAATATGTATAGGCGCCTAATAGGCCTGATGTTGTCTACACGAAACACTCACTGGGAAGTTGTTTACCACTGGCCATGGAGGATTGCCAGTTTGCAAATATTTCTGTGTATTGTGTTGAAGTATGTCCACTGGGCTGGGCTGCATTAACTCATTACTTTTCATTGTAATTCAGGAGTGTGTGAACATGTGACACCCTGAGAACAAATATCCTTATTCTCTAATGCACTTAAATCACTAAATGAACCGTTAAGGAGAGTCTGCTTGTGGCTCAGATGAGTCTGCTGTGGTTGATTTATGCCTCTGTTCCTCCTTCAGCCATGCCGACTGACACCATGATCCTGGAGAACCTCAACGGCTCCTCGGCCATCAGAACTGAGTACACCGGCCATAAGACTAAAGGTAAACACTGTTGCTGTGGCTGTGACATGTGGACTTCCCATTATACCCTGTTAACCCACCCACAGCTACACATCTGGTGATTAAACTCCAGTCTAGACTACACTAGACTGACTGGACTAAACTAGAATAGAATAGAATAGAATAGAATAGAATAATAACAACCTAGTAAGAATAATTGGTTTTCACAGTATTTACAGTTACAGGGCATGAAAAACTTTACCTAGACAGTCCATTCATTAACATTCACCCTGTGTGTTTCTCCCCTGGTTAAGACCTGCAGATGGTCTGTGGCTTCTCCTGCGAGGACCTGGCCAGCATGTTTAAGGAGCTGAAGGGCCTTGGGGTGGTGGTCAAGGAGCTGTCCAATGAACTCCGCCAACTGGTGAGGAGGAAACCCAGGGAATGTCTGCCTACTGTTTCTGCTGCCTGTCTGTCTGTTTGATGTGTGTGCTCTATGGGTTGCCATCACCACCTCTGTACAGTGGTCCATCAAAATAATTTCCTTTCACAATATTCATTATATTCAGTGAGAGAAATATGGTAAATATTCTTTTGTTAAGGTTTCTCCTGTAATTGAAAGCTTGTTTATTGTTAACCAAACTGGGGTTGGGAATTATTTGAAATTCCATTCAAGAAGAAAACAAGGAGCCTTTTGAGGCATTATGCAGATAATATGCAGTGAATAGCCAGCAAACATGAGTAAAACATTGAATAGATGTTGATATGATGGCCTGCACCAACATTGAAAACCTGTGTAAATGTAGCGCCAAAAAAAAGGAGCAAAATATCTTTGTGATATCAGTTCAAAACAGTTTCCAAAGCTGCTTTAGTATGAATATTGTGAATTTTTTGTGCTCATTTGGGTTGATCCTTCAAATACTTGCTGGGTATGACCACATAAAAAACTCTTCGCACCGTATTCACACTGCTATCTTTCTTTTTCCCTGTCTGTCTCCTGCCTCCCCCGCCCAGACCGACGAGAACAAGCTGATTAAGAACCGCATCGGCATTCACAGCGGTGTCTGCATCCACAATGGCATCGTCCACAAGAACAGGGCCGAGTGGACGGTGGATGACTGCACCGAGTGCACTTGTCAAGTAAGTCTCTCCAGTGTGTATAGTGTGTCTCAAGTACTTCAACACACGTGTGAGTGGACACACACTATGACCAACTTGTTTGTACACGCACACGCACACATAAAGACAACCATGCCCAAGACACACATTGAGACACACACACACACACACTCAGCATCACTCAGCTCATCCAGTCAGTAATTGGTAGTGGTGTGAAGGCCTGGCAGCGGGCCAACAGCACTTATTGTTGTAATGAGGAGTCTATACAGCTCAGAAGTTCAGCTCTAGTGCGGCCTAGAGGGACTTGACCAGACTTTTAGCAGTGCCTTGCCTCTAATTAAGAGCAAGACCTTGGCCCAGACAAGTGGAAAGGAGAGGTGGGTTCAGGTGAAGAATACCTTGGGGGGGGGTAGAATCCCTCTGCATTTCACGATAAGTCTTTATTCCCTCTTCTACTCTTATACCAGTTGTCCCTATTTCCCCTTCCCATCTCTGTCAGTGATCAGATCAGGGAGCAGGGAGGACATTAGCATGCATGGGGAGAGAGAGGTTTTTTTTTTTATCTATTCCTGAGTCATTCACAGTGTACCCACACAGGTTGTGCTGGCAGGCTGGCTTTACTTGTTCGGGGCTCAGTGCCCAGTGCAGCTCCAAAGTGAAACTAACCTCCATTATTAGGACTCTGGCCTCATTCCCACCCTCCCCTGACCCAGTAGGCAGGTGGCTGTCCGCAGGGGGCTCCGTTTCCAGCCAAAATTCTGCCTTTCAGTTTTTCTGGCACGGTCAACCTGGACAAACTCGGATGTAGCGCAGGAAACTTAATAGGATGGTTGCACGGACATGGATTAAGCCTTGTCCGGGACTAAAATTGCCTTGAAAGATGCACTAATTTAAGTTGGTTTACATAACAATCAAGCCTACGTCAGTGACACCGTTCCAAAGCGTCTCAGTTCCATTTTCAAATGGGGAATTGAAGCACCACATCCACTGGATTTAGAAGAAAAGTGTAGCAACACTAGGGGATGTCCTTATATTTGAGCTTATGACTAATCATGGTCTTTATCTCTGTACTTGGGTAGAACTCTGCTACTGTTTGCCGCAAGATCTCCTGCCCCCTGATCCCCTGTGCTAATGCGACTGTTCCCGATGGAGAGTGCTGCCCACGCTGTGGGACACGTAAGTACACTAATCATTCCTGTTCTCTAAAGCCCTACTCATATTGTTAGAATCTCTACAGCCATAGGAAAGAATAGCAGGGTTATGTAGACTTGCTACTGTATAAACGGCCCTTGTAAACTGGACTATATATGTTTCTAAAACAGACTGGGCATTCAAACACTGCCCCATTTACTGAGAAAGCCATTTCAATGTTATTTGCCATATAAAACAAAATCCACAAATATTCCCTGAGATGTAAAGGTTTCTATTCAAGAGCAAACATGTTAATTTTAGAGATGATTTAACTGCAATAACATCCCAGCAAATGAAAGGCCGCTTGTGTTTTTGGAACATTGGCGCTTTATGCCCCAAAACATCTTTGAATCTTCAAGTTGTAATGGGCGTAATTTGCCAAATTGGTTAAAGCGGGATGGAAAATTGCTTGGCTGTTTAGTGAAGCCATCTTCTACATGAGGAGAAGTGACATGTTCTGCATACCTATGTGGGCTGGGCTGCAATGCTTCCCTAAAACCTAAATAAACAGGGGGACCCACATTCATCCTTTACCTCGGCCACTTGCTGAAGTCATTATATGCCCAGGGCCGTGTTTGCAAAATCTGTTTCCTCTTTAGGAAAACATAAGTCAATGGGGCATCCCTGTGTGTTCTGAGGACAGTGGCCCTCTCTATTTCTCCTGCCTCTCTCAGTGTGCTGGTCTCTGCCCTTCCTCTCAACAGAGGGCCTTCTCTCTCTCTCTAAGTCCCAGCTAAATCCACACTATTAGCCCTCTGCTTTAAGAGCTTTCCCTCCTCACTTAGGGCCAAGGGAGGGGGGGGGGTTGCTCGCTCGCTGGAATAGCTCTTTTATTGTCTCCCTCTTCCCCTCTCTCTCTCTCTTTCTCTCCCTCTCCCTCCTCCTCAGCGAGTGACTATGCAGAGGACGGCTGGTCGCCCTGGTCTGAATGGACCCATTGTTCCGTGTCGTGTGGGCGGGGCATCCAGCAGCGTGGGCGCTCCTGCGACCGCATCAACAACAACTGTGAGGGCACCTCTGTGCAGACCCGCGACTGCTACCTACAGGAGTGTGACAAGCGCTGTGAGTTAACACCACCCACTCTCATCCTTCAACTACATATAACTGAACGAGTGGATAGTGTTCAATGGTTAGAGCAACACACACGTAGCTCATGACTTATGACTGACTTTTGACCTTTCTTTGCGACGTTCAGTCAAGCAGGACGGCAGCTGGAGCCACTGGTCACCGTGGTCATCCTGCTCCGTCACCTGCGGCGCCGGCGTCATCACCCGTATCCGCCTCTGCAACTCCCCCACCCCCCAGCTGGGAGGCAAGGACTGCGAGGGAGAGGGCCGGCAAACCGAGAAGTGTCAGAAGTCTCCATGCCCCAGTAAGGCCCACTATTTGATGCTCATTTTCATTATAGTTAACATGACTGGCTGTCTGCATCTATGTGTCCTATAAGACGAGGGCGGAAATTCATTATGTAACATGTCTCTTCCTTGTCTCCCTCAGTCAATGGCAACTGGGGACCCTGGTCGCCATGGGATACCTGCACTGTCACCTGCGGAGGCGGCACCCAGACCCGTAAGCGCCTGTGCAACGACCCTGCGCCAAAATACGATGGCAAAGAGTGTTTTGGCGATGCCAAGGATACCCAGCTGTGCAATAAGAAAACCTGTCCCATTGGTGAGGCATTTTGACCGTTAGCAAAGCTTCTACATTTGAGTTACATCTGTATGATACTAGGGCTCTTTTAAATGCTGTGTCTTGAGTCTTGTCTTATGAGTCAACATTGTTTTTTCAGATGGGTGTCTGTCCAACCCCTGCTTTGCTGGAGCCAAGTGCACCAGCTTCACTGATGGCTCCTGGAAGTGTGGGAAGTGCCCAACTGGCTACACCGGCAATGGTATCAAGTGCAAGGATGTCGATGAGGTAAGAATTCCTTTGTATTACGATTTATTAGGCTACCCATTTTGTTGCATATTGTAACAACTACCAACACTCCAATTTAACAATCACAAATGGTTTCATTGTTGCTTTTACCCTAAAAACAGTGCAAGGAGGTCCCTGACGCATGCTTTGAGTTCAACGGTGTGCACCGCTGTGAGAACACAGACCCCGGTTACAACTGCCTGCCCTGCCCACCCCGCTACTCCGGACCCCAGCCCTTCGGCAAGGGCGTGGAGGAGGCTGCCGCTAAGAAACAGGCAAGTACAGTCCTGTCTTTCTGTGGAGCTGCCAATCAGAGCACAGCAGAGGGCAAAGGCCCTGCCATATCTATGAGTTCATCTGATTGATGACAAGTAGATCTACAAGTCGATCTGACGGATGACAAACACTGATAACAGAAACAGTTGCTCCAAGGCAGATTTACGCTTGCGTCTGCCGTGCGCGACCACGTTCATCTGATGAATGCCTGCCTTTCAGACCTCCTCGGAGCCACGAACAGAATGTCATGAATTCAGACGGACTGTCATCAATCTCTCCTCTCCTCTCTTCCTCCAGGTGTGCACGCCCCGTAACCCCTGCCTCGACGGGAGCCACGACTGCAACAAGAACGCCCGCTGCAACTACCTCGGACACTTCGCCGAGCCCATGTTCCGCTGCGAGTGCAAGCCCGGCTACGCTGGGAACGGCCATATCTGCGGAGAAGACACAGATCTGGACGGATGGCCCAACGCTGACCTGGTGTGTGTGGAGAACGCCACCTACCACTGCAAGAAGGTAGGTAGTGGTGGAACAGCAAGGCTCGAAATGTTATGTGAGGGAAAGTCACTGAAAGAACTGTTGGTATTGGCAAGATTTTGCAGAGTAAAAGTCAAATGAAGCCTAGAGTATGTATGATTATTATGATCTCTGACTGTGATATACGCAGCGTCTGACTTTATGTTGTCTGTTCTGCAGGACAACTGCCCCAACCTCCCTAACTCTGGACAGGAAGATTACGACAAGGACGGCACTGGAGACGCTTGTGACAATGACGATGACAACGATGGCATTCCTGATGATAGGGTAGGTGGAAATCTCCTGCTATGGCCAGTACAATGGACAAGGGAGCGAGTGTGTGTGTTCACGTAACCTGTGACTGTGATTTTATATTCATCATTCATGCTGTCTAATAAGACGGCAGGTGGAAAGGGGGCCTAGGGGGCTAGGGGGGGCTGGGGGTTGCAGCAGGAAGGCAAATGTTTCTCCCCGGTCTGAGCCAAAACCTCAAATTCCAACACAGAGGTACAACTCTGAAGGAGCTACAGTATGCCCAGCTAAACCCAACATTAGATTTGGGACAGAGCCTAAAAATAAAGCACCTTTTCATCCCGGATCTCTCCCTCCCTGTAAATACATCCACTCAGGCCACAGCAAATGACAAGCACTGCACCTGGAAATATATCCATTCTCCTCATCACTCCCTCCCTCCCTCTCTCTCTCTTTCTCTGAAATAGGACAACTGTCCCTTCATCTACAACCCCAGGCAGTATGACTATGACCGCGATGACGTGGGTGACCGCTGTGATAACTGCCCCTACAATAGCAACCCAGACCAGACAGACACAGACAACAATGGAGAGGGAGATGCCTGTGCTGTGGACATTGATGGAGATGGTGAGGACCTGAAACATTAATAAAAATGGTGCTCGAAACATGTTGGAGGAAGATCATGCTTTTTAAAAACATATGATAAACTTCAACCATGAGCTACTGGCTTTTAACATATGTCCATTCATTCCACAGGCATTCTGAATGAAAAGGACAACTGTCCCTATGTGTACAATGTTGACCAGAGAGACACAGATCTGGATGGGGTGGGAGATATGTGCGATAACTGCCCTCTGGAACATAATCCTGATCAGGTGTGTACACACACACACACACACACACAAAACACACACTACCCTTCCCCATTTCCTTCCACCTCACCCACCAACAATAATCCACATTGATCCCCCTGCCTTTCTCTAGAGCTGAGCATATATCTCTCTTTCAATTGAGACAGAGCCTCGGTGATTAGCCCTGTGTGGTTGTCTAAGCTTTATCACGCAATGCGAAGATGGAGCAAATCCCATGCACAGCTCAAGGGCACATCAGTTCAATAAGGCGTGGTGGGGGGCTAGGGGCCTTTTCAATGGCTCATTGACATTAGCTGATCTGGCTGATGCGAGGGAAGAGAGGCCCTGGGCTGGTTATTACTGTGGAATGGGCTGGCCCTGGGCTGTGTGCGTGCCCCATCGGCACACCACGGGCCTGCCCAGTCCACCTGTGCCATGCTACACTGAGGAGTAGGAATGTGTTGAACAACGGGACTCAGTAAAGGGGGAGGGGGGAGGTCCAAATCCACAAACATGTGGTCTTCAAAAGAGTGAATCGCACACTGCAATTAAAGGCCCAAACAGACAAGTCTGAACTTGCAAGCAGCTATATTATTCCATTTGTTGTTCCAAAGAGTACAAACAAGTGCAGCAAAGTGCATTCTGCAAATGTTGTGGTCCTATTCAGATCTTTTATAGTGCCATTTTGATTCTAAATAGTCACCTAAATCCCCACATCCCATCCCTCCTGTTACCTCCTTCCATTCTTGCCCCCTTGCCCCTATTCTGTCTAGTCCTGTCAAGCATGGCTAGCATGCCTTCGCTATTCGCTGGGGAGGCTGGCGGTGCTCATCAAACAGATTGGAGTAGGAGGAGCAAGACAGTCGTGTGGAGGGATGTTTGATTGTCAGGAGATGAAAACTGCCGACAGACTTTGGACAAATTGAGCTTGGCAGGTTTACAGGCAAAGAGTGACTGGAGCCTAAGGAAAGTCCTTAATGAAAGCAGGGGAGGAGAGGAGATGAAAGATAAAGGGCTGTCGAACAGCACCGCGGTGAAATGAAATGAGAGTGGTGGAATGTAATCACTAACGTTAGCGTACTAATGCTAGATTCCCCCTTCGAGCTGTATATTAAGTCAAAACGCTAATGTCGCCAAAATGTTAACATCGTACTCACACCGTTACAGGTGGATTCAGACGATGACCGTGTTGGAGACAAGTGTGACAGCAACCAGGACATCGATGAGGACGGACACCAGAACAACCTGGACAACTGCCCCTACATCCCCAACGCCAACCAGGCCGACCATGACAAGGACGGCAAGGGAGACGCCTGCGACCATGATGACGATAATGATGGCATCCCTGATGACAAGGACAACTGCAGACTGGCCTTCAACCCTGACCAGCTGGACTCTGATGGTGAGTGTTATGGAACGTGGTTCGAGCTGAACAGATCTGGTTTGTCCTGCACGGTTTTGATCCAGCAATAAGCTCAGCTCATATGGCTTGGGCGATGAGATGAACTGGATGTGTTTGTGCTGGGCTAAAAATAATAGCATGCCTGCAGGTCTTTCCAGGACATTATCATTAATGAATATATATATATATATATTTACCAGGTGATGGCCGTGGAGACGCTTGCAAAGACGACTTTGACCAAGACAACGTGCCTGACATCTACGACGTGTGTCCGGAGAACTTCGACATCAGCGAGACAGACTTCCGCAAGTTCCAGATGGTTCCCTTGGATCCCAAAGGCACCTCCCAGATCGACCCCAACTGGGTCGTCCGCCACCAGGGCAAAGAGCTGGTCCAGACTGTCAACTGCGACCCTGGCATCGCTGTCGGTAAGTAACATGTGGAACTCATTTTGATTTGCAGTGCTATGTAACTGCACAATGCAAATCAGTGTGGTCAGTTTTATCTACATGATTTTGAACATATGATTTAGACAGGTAGAACACCTAAGTTCTAGGTTTTGTCAACTACAATACAGCCTCGATGTTAAAATGTTAGTCTCTAACTTGCAATTTTTCCCTCACCAGGTTATGATGAGTTCAACGCAGTTGACTTCAGCGGGACATTCTTCATCAACACAGAGAGGGATGATGATTACGCCGGCTTTGTGTTCGGCTACCAGTCCAGCTCCAGGTTCTACGTGGTGATGTGGAAGCAGATCACACAGACCTACTGGTCAAATAAACCCACCAAGGCCCAGGGCTACTCTGGCCTGTCCATCAAAGTGGTCAATTCCACCACTGGCCCAGGAGAGCATCTCAGGAACGCCCTCTGGCACACAGGGAACACCCCAGGACAGGTAACACATCTCATGGATTTTATGGAGAGGTTCTAGCCCCCAAAGAACCAATTTTATCTCTGAATGGCATTATGTGAAAAGTTAAACATGTCTGTTTATCTCTCCACGCTTTAGGTCCGCACTCTTTGGCACGACCCTAAGAATGTTGGATGGAAAGACTTCACTGCCTACAGATGGCATCTGATCCACAGACCAAGAACAGGACATATTAGGTAGGCAGACGGTATCAATTAGTCCTAGTAGAGATGAAAAGAGATCGGAAGTTTACTCTATGCAAGTGGTTCAAGCTTTTTGTGGTTTAAATAATAAGGATCCTCAGCTGTGTATCTGACTAACTTTCCTTTTCCCTTGATCCCTACAGAGTTGTGATGTATGAGGGCAAGAAGATCATGGCAGATTCTGGTAGCATCTATGACAAGACATATGCAGGTGGCAGACTAGGTCTTTTTGTCTTCTCACAAGAGATGGTATACTTCTCAGACCTCAAGTATGAATGCAGAGGTAAGGAAATTATATAAAATCAAATCAAAATGTGATTGCAAAAGTAATCTCCCAGCAAGTATTTGGTGGCCACGTCCAATCCCTTAGACCAACCCTGTCCAACCCTTTACATGACGTCAACATCAACCCAAACAAGCATAAAATTTTCACATTATAATGTGGCATGGTAAAAATTCATATTTAAACAGCTTTGGAAACTGAATGGTTGGTGTAAGCCATTGTCAACATCTATTCAATGTCAAAATGTTTGCTGGGTTTGTTCGCAATTCCCTACTGTATAGAAAATCAATCAATCAATCAATAATGATCAAATAACTTGTTTTGACGAGTAATCAAACTAATCATGTTTTCCTCTGTTTTCTTTTTTCTTTTTCTTTTTTACAGATGCATAAATGCACGGCGCAGGAAGCTCTGAGGAATGCACCTTTCTGTATAAAGTATGAACTTATGTATTCCGATGCAAAGTCCAGGGACCGATTTATCTCCGCGACTCTTTCTTCTGCGGCACGCACACCCGGACGGGGCGAAGGGCGTGTGGTCAGCCTCAGGGTAACTTGAAGCTGGTTTGGGCAGAGAACCAACCGGCTGACTGCCAGTTGAGGATCAGAGAGCCCCTTCTCCCCCCACCCCTACCATCCACCCAGAGCAGGGAGAGCTGGGGGGAAAAAAACACCCCCATGCCCTCTAGCTTTGCCAATGGGAGACCAACACCTTTCTATCCCAGCTCTCCCTGCTTTCTTGCTCTCTGAAAGACCTCATTCATCTCTGTGCGGGAACGGCTCCCCATAGACGACTATGCACTTCCAAACCTTTACATCTCTCTCTCTCTCTGTCTTTCTCTCTCTCTCTTCTTCTGCCTTTGTGCCTTTCTACCTTACTTTCTGGATGGACATCCCAAAGAAAAGACTGATGAAATATTCCCTTTGCTATACCAGATCTGCCAGGATGTAGATTCTGAGTGATACGACTCTGAGGACTCAAAGAATGAAGAAAGCAATAACATCTTTTTTTTTTTTGCTTCTTTGTTTTCTGTTAGGATGGCTTGTGATTTAAAAAAAAAAAAAATGTTGGGAGTGAGTATGAAATAGGAGGAACATTATGTTGTGGATGTTTGTGTTTTTGTATATGGAAGACTGGTTTTAGATGCAACAAGAAATTGCGTACTTACCCATTTTCCTAAGAATCCATATAGAGATGTATTGTGCAGACAAAATTACAAAATTACATTAGCTATTCCTTGAGCACACAAGGTTGCAAGTATCACCGGCTTTGTGGCAGGCATTAGAATGATGTTGGTTAACTGAACAACTCTCAGGGTGAGATGGAAGTGACCATCTTAGCATATCAAACCAGTGTGACAAAATATGGGAGGATCACATTAAACAGAAATTTGCCAGAGCCAATGGACTCAAACCCAGTGTTCCCTCTGAAACACCAGCCCTTCTCATGTCAAAACCTCGGTATGGATTGATGAGAAACATTCAGTAGAGGTATCTCCCTCAGCTTCTGAGGCTTTAAATTTAAAATTATGTAAATAAATGTAATTTATTGACTCTTGCCTACAATGTAGGCAGCAAAGGAAATAGGAATACTTTAAAAAAGCGAAAGATTCACCCCATATTCCCCCCAAGGTACAGTCAGGTGTAATGGTGCCAGCAGTAGGATGCATGCTCTCGTCAATGTCTATCACCTCCTGCTCTATACAGTGAATTAGGTATTAGACAAGTCTTCAGATAGGGCTACTTAGTATGAAACGTATGTGACCTGTGTGCCTTTTCTTCAGAGAGAGATGAAAACAAAGGAAAACTTTGATGTACAAATATTACCTCATCGCTGTTGTATAATTTGATCAAACACAAACACCACCTAAGTACTTTTTCATATGCTTTTGAAACGATGGACATCTTACTGCTACTGTAGCATGAGCTGTAAATAGTATGACATTTCTTCTAAAAACACACAACCCAACTCCCAATCCCGTGATCTACCCCAGTGAAAGAGACAGTACAATGGGAGAGTTTTTACAAATAATTTTGCTTTATTATGTATGTCCAATGCTCTTTCTAGCGGATAAATTATTGTTCTGTTTTGTCTTAGCTGTTTGTGAGAGGTTGATTTGCGTGTGTGTGTGAGTGTGTAGATAAATGCTATTTAAATAATTTATCGGGATTCGTTGCCTAAGAAAGGGGGCGTGTCCATCTGTATAAACGGTTTGCACACTGACGTGAGGATGTTCTGTTCTTTATCGTTTTTACCTTTTTTTTGTTATTGTGTATCGATGTTACCATTATTTTTGTACAATTAGTGTTGCTTGTCTGTAAACATTTTTACTTAGTTGTACAAAGCAAAAATGCTGTTTTTATTCATAGCAATTATTTTGTTACATACTTCAAGAACAATAAATAGTTGTTAAAATTCTCAGCCTCTTGTCTGTGTTTTTGTCTTGAACATGTCACACAGGAATTATTTTACCATTCAGGTTAGTCTGTTGGTGATCAAGAGTTTTGGCAATGAAGCCATCAAAACAACAGCACTGTACATAACCCTGTCTAGAACTTGTTTAGATGATGTGGAAATACAAGCATGGTTTACATTAAACTCAAAATGTTAGATGACTCATGCCAGACACTTATTCCAACCAGAAGTCATCACGAAGAAGACCGGCTTTCATTACATCTACTGTAGCCTGAACGCAATACTCAATACTTGGATGCTCAACACTTGCACAGTCAAAGTCAGAATTATTCCCCGGTGTAGAGACTAACAGAGGCCTTTCTCTCAGCAAAAGGCACACATGGTCTCTGTGATGAAGGCCACATGAGGAATGTGGCACAGCGGTCTCTTCCTGAGCTTGATCTGCCTGACCTCTCTGTGATCTGGACAGACCTTTGTGCAAAAGGTTAAACAACACTGAGAGCAAATATTAGGCCGACACAAACCTTGACATTGACTGGCTGGTTTTGGGCTGCAGGGACTAAAATAGTCCACCAGTTAAACTATACTTCATCACACTCCTATCACTTTTGTGTGGTCATGATTAGTTAAAGACTATGTGCAGACATTTAACATGGTAATCTGCGGAATCTTGTTGTGTTTTTTGTTATTTTGGCGACATTAGCATCCACCACCCGCCAAATGTGAGTGTGGCGGGTGAGCAAGGATTGCCCAAAGTGTGGAAAAACCACCAGTTGCGATTACGGTGATACATATGCACTGCCCTGTTTATGTCCGTTACACCTTTTTACCATCTGAAGATATGAGCATCAGAGCCAAAGTCAGGTCAGTCAGTCATCAGACTCTTAACTCCTACTCCAAATGACACTCTCTCATCTCATATTGAGTGATGCTTGCTCGCTCAGTGTTACAGTCTCGCTAATGTGTAAGCTTTGCAACTGCAGTGGCTAATGTATGCGTGACAAAATATTTTTTGCCGATTCATATTTTAGTTACAACTACATTGAGCTAGCAAAGCAGTTTTGTGTAACAAGCAATTTATTAAGTTTAGGCAATGCTAACGAAACATTTTGGCTAACACCCTGCAAACATTTCAACGTTGATCAGAGGTCTAATTGACCTTGGTCCTGGAGGTCGATACGACGTCTAGTGGAGGGGCTGATATGAAAGTTTTTCTGACGTCGGTCTTCTCGACCCACGTCGTTTCAACGGCTCATAGACGACATCAGTCCAAGTCGTTACAACGTTTTATAGATGACATTTCAACCTATATAAAATTTACTTTTCAGCGAAGCCACTAAATACCCACAAACTTATGAAAGAAAATAGCATTAAGCTAAATTTCACGTCTTTCTATGATACCTTGTAGTGTTTTTTTTATGGAATACTTTAAATCTTTAACCCATTTAGGGCATAGAGAAAGCATAAATACATTACATAATACTCTTCAACAAAAGAAAGCATTCGGGATATAGAGAAAACACAAAAAACATTTTGACAATAATGTTGCATTTGCTTGTTTATTGAGACAAATCCCAAACCCGTCCTATGGCTGCTTTTTCGTTTTCTGTGGCCTTCACATTCCATCTCTTCACAGCAGCTGGAAAAAAGGCACAACAAAAAAATTAATACTCATCTTTCCAGAGCCTCTTCTGATGTTGGAGCATTTTTTGACTGTCAACGGTGGAGGCGCCTCTTGTCTGCGGCCAGGTCCTGTTGGAAATTAACGCCATCTAGTGCCCCAACCTAAAGGGCTTTCTGTCGGCTACACCAACTCCATTTAGCTAGCAACATCAGCAGCTACCACCCCCTCGCTATGAATAAAGACAGGAAAAATAGAGAAGAGTGGGTCCTAAAAATAACCAAAAATTCACAGGATTAATGCACGGGAAAACTGCTGTGCCACATGAATATGCACATGTTTCATTTTCCACTACATAACACATAGCTAGCATGCTAGCTTAGGGCTGGGCGATATGGTTTAAATCAATATCATGATAATCATAAGGATTTTTCTCGATATCAATATATATTATGATATGGTTCATGTATGCAAAATCACGTTAAATAATCAAATTAATGTTCATCTCATTGAACCGAATGGTAATGTTAGGTGTGATGTCAAACAAAACAGAAATATTCAAATAATATTCCTATCATACCTCATTTTATGAGTTTTTAAGTAAAATTTGCTTGTCATCATCAATTCAGACAGCAGAAATGTGTCACGATATCAAAATATCTTCATATCATCACGATATGATTCCACTGAAAGACGATAAACGATAATATTGAATTATCGCCCAGCCCTATGCTAGCTGTGTTTTTTTTCCCCCAATTCTTATTTACAAATAAGAAAACCAGCTATCTAGAAAAAAAGCCATGCAGCCTCAATCTCAACCGTTTAGAATGCAAAGGATAAAAGCATAACACGTCTGTGCAAATACATTTGCATTTTAAATAGAAGTGCCTTTTGTTAACTCACCTGACCAGCTCGCCTCCCCTGTCGAACTCCCAGTCACTGATCTCACCGTTGGCGCATGCGTCGGAGGACGAAGGGATTACTTAGTGTTGATGCACAAGGAAAAATAGTTCCTACAAAGGCAACTAGAGGAAACGCTGGAATAAAAGATAAACCTATTTTAGCCCCTATATTGGCCATATACATGAGCATAGTTCATACATGAGTTTAGAATAATAACCATTGCGATTCATGCGTAAACATTACCATTCACACTCATGTTACAAAATTATATCCTTGTAATTTAATACAGTGTTTATTCGGTTATACCACTGTAAAACAAGTTTTCCTCGAAATCACCATTCCCCTAAGATCATATGTTGTCATGTCGGCAAATGGTCGAAATAAAGTCACGTTGTGACTCGACGTCTATTAGACTTGTTGGCCTCGACGCAGGTTGAGAAAATGTTTGCTGGGCAGGCTACTATGATACTGAAAGACAGCTAATCTTCATGACAAAACATTTGGTAAATGATGTGTTTATCCTGATTATTCCAGGACTGTAGTAACATCAATTACAGCAACAGCGCCTAGCTAGGTGCTGCACACCTAGCTAGGCGCTGTGGGACAGGACAGCATCTGTGTTTCCACCTTTGTGACCACTTTCCAGGCACTGTATTTACAACACAGTTTCAAAACAAATTGTTTTGATATGAAATATTGTTACCAAGGAAAACATTAAAGAGGACAGCCTAACCACACACTGTGTCAGTTTAGCTTGTCCACCCTGAGGCTAGATAAAACTGTCAAACTGGGAGCAGAATTAAGAGGCCAGCAGACACATAATAACAGAGGTGGTGTGTTGCGGCAAGCGGATTGGAGACATTGCGACCAAAGGGGGAAAAAATGATATTTCAATGAGAACTGGCGAGCAAGGCAAGATGCGCAACTGGCTGGTTTTTGAGCCACCGTGCCAAACCGTGTATCATATTTAGCCTTTAACGCTGATTTAAAAAAGTGTCTGGTAAAAAATGGGAGTGGCTGGTAAAATAGCTCTACAAGACAGGCTAGTGGAAAAAGTTAATTTCCCACCCTGTACATTAATCAGCACCAAATCAGGTATTTATTTATATGCAAACATCGTTGATTATTACTTGAAGGCAAGAGGTTTTCATGCTGTTTAACCATAGCAGGCTGTTTATTGGTTGATGACTGAAGCTCTCACGCTCCTCGGCCGGCTGTCCCCAAACACTCACATATTTACTCTGACCTCTTTAGACTGTGTGACAGGACGTGAGTGTTTGCCACATAGAAAATCCCCATCAGTTTATAGAGCACAGCCAACTTATGAATTTTGTCTCCAGACAAAGTCTAACTCTGAAAACCTTAAAATGATGTTAGATGTTCCTCATGTTTGGGAAATGAAGATAATGATTTTAGATGACACATAGATCTATGTGTAGACAGCATCTCCTGAAACTATATTTACAACTAAGATCCTCTTTGTTTCACTAATTCAAATATCTTCAAACATCTCAGTCGCAAGATGCTTTTTGGAAACCTGCTTAGTCTTTTTTAAGCCCTTATTTAAACAGGCAAGTTAACTAAGGACACATTTGCAGGGGGAAGACGGGTTTTTGCATTTGGCTACTACAGGTTTTCTAGCACTATCAGATAGTAGCCTCACTCTAGGACACCTTGATTGTAGGTGTTGAGGAAGGCAAGAGTGTCTCTCGTTTTCTACCCCCCTCTTAGATTTTCCCAGCAGGCCAGGGGATATAAACCGGCAACCTTCCGGTAGCGAGCTCCTACCACGACCACTTGCCAGACTCCTCAAATAGACTCCTCAAGTAATGACAGACCAAAGTTCAGAAGACTTGTCCAATTACCTCCAAGACCTTTAATAGGCCTGCAAAAGAGTGTGTTAGCAAGTCATTCACTGTAAA
The DNA here is from genome assembly GCF_048128805.1 of Centroberyx gerrardi. Lineage (NCBI taxonomy): Eukaryota > Metazoa > Chordata > Actinopteri > Beryciformes > Berycidae > Centroberyx > Centroberyx gerrardi. The sequence continues at coordinate 6,712,589 of NC_136014.1, forward strand.
AGGATATGAGCATCGGCCTTGAACTGTAGTGACTAATGTAAAGGGCTGATGAATGGAACAAAGGCCGTCCGCCCTGGAGTTACAACGCCTTTATTTAGTTATTGTAATCCACCCAGGGAAGTGGATAGAGTGCGGTTCCCTCACAAGACCCGCTGCCGCAAGGCCTCAAACCTCGGATGAGGCATTCGGTCTGGCTTCCCCTTCGCCTCCCGTCTCTCATTCAACACCTTTGTGCTTCGTCCCGCTGTGCATTGAAGTGTTAGAGTGCTATATTAAGATGGAGGACCCCCCACTGAATACCACTTCCCCTCTATGCGGTTCTGTAAGCGCTGGAACACTAAGACACCACCTGTACATACAGCATTTGAGACTCAAATAAGAATAAAATAACATTTGCTTGAACAATAAAGACTTGATGAAAATAAGTCTGGAATGCGGTATAGTCGAGGCATTTTCTTTTTCGTTATGGTGTTATTGGGGTGTGCGTGTGTGTGTGTGTGTGTGTGTGGGTCCAGCTTTCTCTGGACAGAGCGCTCATTGCTGTTTAGGAGACTCTTACTCTCAAGTTTGGATTTATCACATCCTGTGGGCGGAAAAGATTCCTCCCAGAATTTCATTTGGTAAACAGTGAATCTACAGCATCTCAATTAGTAGGGATGGGACACTCTCTGTTGCAGCCCACTTTGCGATTTAGGCGGATAAGACTGGTGGATTTTTACATAAAAATCTTGCCTAGTGCAGCTTTAAGTGTCAGACAGTCAGCTGGATGTCACTTTATATCGACAATCAGTGAATGACAGCAGTCTTTTGGACACTAGCTTTTCTCATAGCTACTCTCAGTATCAGATTCAAAACAAGGACCTTGGACACAGAGTTTCTCAAACCTAAAGCCGGCCCTCAACCCAAAGGTGTGTGTGTGTCCTGTGCACAGCTGTGTGTAACAATCAGGTGCTGGCAACAGCAGGGAAACAAGTCCATTCAAAACAGGGGCAGTTTTGCCACACACCTTAAAGACGAGATGAAATGAAAAATGCCTTTTTAACCCTTTTAGATCACATCCCCGGTCATACTGTGCACCTATTTAACAATTTATGCCAAAAAAAATACCAAAAATCAATTTCATTGTATTCTTATATCAAAATTCAATCATGTTTTCTTCCTGTAAAACAAAATATGCTGTGTGCTTACGTAAGCATGCCCGTAACTAATTTCAACCAATAATATCATGACATCCACCCATCAATCAATCTTCAACTTTTAGCGCACAGAGCTAAGAGGCTAAGATTTATTAGTTAGCTAGCTAGCAACAGCATGGTACTTCGGTGTGTCTTCGGGTGTTATGACACACCCACTTTTCAACGTTCAAATCAAATTCCTCCCAACGTTATGTCCCGCCTGTCTTTCCTGTTTCACTCGGAAATACGTCACGATACGGAAGTTAGATACTCTCGAAATGCCGTTTCATCTCGACTTTAAGTATCAGACCATAATTTCTTCAATTATAAGCATTTTTAGAAGCATTGGAGCGAACATTTCGCATCTAGCTTCGCTCATCCTCCTCCATCCCCTGCCAGCATACCACAACCCTAGCTTAACTTTATGAGCATTGCACCAATAGCACTTTGTATCATGGCAACAATGAAACAAAGAAAAGGTTCTTTTGATTATGTCAGGCTTGGTGACATAACGGCCGAATAATCACATAAACACCTTGGCTACTGTTCGTAATACCTCTCCCTAAGGCCCCATAAAATAATTCCCCCTACAGAACAATACGGTTTCTGTGATTGTTGGCAGTGGCAGTGGGATTCCTGACGAGGATGAGCCCCAACCTCTGAACCCTGAGCCGACTGCACCTGGTGAACTCAAACAGGCAGTGAATATTTTGATGGAAAAAGGTGACCTTCTATGCTTTGAAGCATAGGGAAGGGTGAAGAACTCATCTCAAAACATCATTATAAAGATGTTATATATCTTTGCTCTTATGTTGGCATGTCTCTAGGGCAATGAGATGTTATGAAAAGAAAGTTCACAATGAAAAAGAAAGGTACAACAAGGTGAAAAAGTGTTGATCATTTTCAGGTGTCTGGTATGTGAACTACACATTGAGATCTAATCACCTGCATTTTCTCGAGGTGGCGACTGAGACGTGTCATTCATGTTCGCCTGCCTCCTGAACCTTCTCACATCTGCTCGGTGTGTTACTTCTCTGTGCATTACCTCTGTTTGTTTTTCCCCGTCTTCTTCTGGACACAAGTGAGGCAGAGAAACCGTTTGAATAGCGAAAAAGACCAATGTTCCAGAACAGCCCAAAGAGGACCGCATTGGCCGCTCGGGGTGTGTGACCAGGATTCCATTATGGATGGAACTCTTTGTTGTTCCCCTTTATTGCTTTGAGAAGTACGCCAAATGCCTGCTTTTGCTCCGCAGTCTGGAAACACCACGCACGTGCTCTCCTCGACTTTCGTATGCAATTCTTCCGCTATTCAGGTCAAGCACAGGGAGATAGAATCTCTTTTTCACGTGTGGCTTGGTACTGAAAATGTTGAAATTCATACAGGTTTCCACGCACAACATACCGCATTTAATAGTGGTGCAGAATGTAGAACAGCTTTCCTTGTCTCTGTGCAAGTCCCTCCTCCTTTCTTTAAACTCATTTATTGAAACAAGGGAAAACTTGTCTTGTAGGTCACTCTAGGTTTTTTCCAGTGTATCAAAAGTCAGGTATGTTGTTACCTTATTTTGTGATCTAGCATTGTAAGGTATATTGTTCTATATTTTGGGATGGAAAGTGTCCAGAAGTGTCCCTACAGTTAAAAACAAAACAGAGAGGTAACATCACTTCTAAGGAATGATAACTGCTAACTTCTGATGTTTTGTTGACACACATAAGGAGGTTTCACTCCCTTCTCGAGGCTGGAAACCACCGGCCCATTTTTCTCCACAGAGTAAGCTGTGGTTCCGGGAATTGGCATCTGTGATGAAATGAATTTAATTGTACTTTTTGTCACTACTTCAAAAGCGAACCGCCTCATCATAACATGGAAATGTGAATATCGCGCAGCTGTTTTTCCAATGTGTTGCAGGTATGAGGGACTGCCGGTTTTGACGATAAACCTACTAACTACAGCACTCTAAGCCCACCATACTATTTCTGCCAGTGCAAAATTACAGTGATTCACATCCAAACAAATGTGATTTCTTTAACGGTGTTCGGCTAAATACAGTATCCAATTATTTGCACTCATTGTATGCTAAGCAGCAAGGTGAATGCCCTCTACAATCAACAGTGGGAGGAAGAAGCCAGACACTATTAGTGTGCTATTCATTAACTGTACTGGCAACAGATGAGAGAGGATAGGGAGACTGAAGGAAGCAGCCATGGCTTTTAATTTCCTGAGGAGAGCACGCCCAGCTACTGCAGCTTCTGTTTACGCAACGGCCTGTAATTCCTCCTCAGCCCTGGCCCAAGCCGTGGCCTTGTGTCGAGTTACAGACGGGGCTTCAAACAAACAGCATCCTCACCGCAGCAAAGACACTGTGACCAAATACCTATCTGTATCAGGATGATTCAGCTGCACATTAAAGTCACTGCAGAATCACTAGGCTAGCATAAGCTACATAACGACCATGATCACCAGCGGGCCAGCTGTGGAGGCTTAGCAGCACATATTTCCAAAAGGCTGAGTATGCGTAATACAGCGCATATCAGATTCTGGCAATAATATAGTCTTGGGCATGAGCGTACCACCAAATAGGGGTAAAGATAGCAGGCAGAAGAATCAGACCAGGCCAGATATAAACATATAAGATCTAAACGAATCTTTGGCTAGATTCACACTGCAGCTGAAATTGTCCCATTTCATTTTTTTCCCCTTACATGTGACACTGATCTGATCATTTCTAATCAGTGTGGACAGGAAAAAGCTGCATGGAGTCACATTTTTTCAGAACCCGAGGCATGTGACCTAGATGCAACTTGAATTTGAACGCTCAAATCAGAATTTATCAGCGTTGCCATGACAATAAGTAGATTTTACATCATTCACCTGAGACAACTGTCATAATTTTTGCTCCACTGCAGCTTGGAGGACAATGAGACACAATAATGTAAATAAAGTGAAAGAGCCCACTTGATTGGTATTTGGGGACACCTCAATTCAGTCAAAACTATAAGGTATTGTAGGTATTGTTTAAATTAGTTTGAAACAAGCAGGAGAAACGTAGGCACAAAGACATATGTGACTTTTGTGTCTTTTATTATCATGTGTTTCTTTTCGACATCACTGTCAGTTCATATTGGCATCAGATATGAGTTACATCCTAGAATAGATATGAGCAGTCATCCAAAAAATCAGGTATGAGCAGCGGTTCAAAATTGAGCATCAAGGCCTCAGTGAGCGGATCTAAACTGGGCTGCAGGACACAAAGCAAAGTCTGAAAATGGCATGACGTGAGCTGTTTGAACACTCAGAGGGGACGACCGACTACCTCCAGCAAGAGAGGAAGTCTGCAAGTACAAATCACCCCCCCCACTCTCCTCGCCGAGGTGTGAAATATTAGAGATAGCTGTGACAGACAGGGATTTCCATGCAGACACTAAACTTCCCCACAGGCCAGCGTTGCGTGAGAGTCGGCCGTGTACGCGGTTGCGATAGAGACGCCGGTGTTTCTTTTTTTGTATCGCTGCGAGAATGAAGTCTGACACTAGTTGATACTTACCTGATTTGACATAATTGATGATGACGCAAATTGGTAACAAACTGGTGCGAAGGGTCACTGGCTTGCATAATGTAGGCCATGAAAAAAAGCCAGCAATAACCCAGTAACACAGTTGGGTGGGAGTTGCAGCATACTGCATTCACACAGTGACATATATATTTACTTTAAAGTGGTAATCAGCAATATTCTCCTCATTTTTTCTTTAATTTTGTCTCCATCTTTGGTGCTCAGCGCTCATTGCTGTGGTGTTTTTGCACTACACTTCCCAGAGATCACCTGTCAATCAAACAGTGTGTCCAGTACTGTGACGTCTTTTTCCTTGGATTTTCTGTTGATGATGTTTGGGTTTCTGTAGGTGGCACTTTTTCTGTTTATTCCAAACAAACACCGGGTGTTAGAACAGCAAATGTAAAAGAACTGGGTATAGGTTGAATCACTGTTGTGTTATATCAATCGCAATAGAGAGTAGTAAAACTGCCATTTATTTATACCAAAATGTCATGGATTATTTCTTTAAAGATGCCTATAAATAACAGCTTCACATTCTGATTCATGCTGGATATTCTGTCCTCTGAAACACTTAACTAAAGACACAGAATTTGACTTGAGTCTGTTCTGCTCACTCTGTCGTCTGGCCCCTCAGGACTGGAGCTCCTCTGGCTGAGCTGAGCCGGGACAGGACAGACCAGGAAGACACAGGATGAGACGGGCAATCCTCCAGTCTGGAGCTCCTGCCTGTGCCATGACAAGGTTTACAGAAGTGACTAACACACAGACTGATGTGGGCTAGGGCCAGGCCAGACCCCAGACGTCCACACATAGGCTGCGTAAGCCTCCCGTGGGCCCGTGCCAGGCTGTCCTACAGTTGGGAGTGGGAGAGTCGGCTGGCAGGATGCCGCTTGTAAATGAGGCTGGCTGACAGGGAGGTGCCAATCTGTCAGCGGGCATCACAGGGGGAAAAGCACAGACCTGAGAGATGCTTTTATGGAGCCATCAAGTCAAGTGACTGTTTGCACTACACACACACACACACACACACCCACACACATATCTAGAGTAACTACAGTATTTACAGCACGATACTGAATACAGATTAGAATGAACGAATTTTAGCCAAAATGTTTGTTAAAGTTTATTTATCCAGGGAGAGTCTGCACGCTTTTTCCCAGCAACACCCTGCTTCATATTCATTCAGTTACACATATTCAGGGACTCAAACCTGCAACCTTCCAGTCACAAGCCGTCTTTGCTATCCTCTAGCCTACTGCTGCCTGTAGAAACACAGAAATAACAACAGGCAGGCTGCCTAATGTCCAGCCATTATCACCATGATATATTAGATATGACCAGGTATTCTAAAGAGGTCACTAATTATGCTAATTAATGCATCAAATATCAAATATGTATATGTCAACATACCTGTCTTCACATAATACATGGGTGGTATTAATATGAACTCTGTATCTTAAAGCATTAAGGAGTTATAGTAGTTTCAAGAAAATCAGTTTTTCCTCATTAATATGCAAATTTATGCAGCAAGGTGCTCCAAAATGTAATCAGATCATCTAATTCATAGGAAGAACCTGTTGTGTAAGTACAAAGTTTCTACATGTACTGTTCTCAAGTTATTGTGTTCACAGGAATGTGACTTCACCCAGACGCCACCATGATGACATCATGTCCTGCATACCATGTACCGTGGTGGAGGACAAAAAAATCAGAACTGTTTTATCTTGTTGGGATGTCCTCAGTATACTTTACAGTCACATTTCACAGTGGAACAACAATGACAAACACATGCACACACACACACACACACACACAAATGCCGATCCCTCCAACTACTGGCCCAGGATCTTGTACAGATACTGTATCCCTTTGATAGTGAAGGTCAGATTTGGTACCACACATATCTAATGGCAAATCTGTGGTTACCGGCAACATACCTTCACCTGTAGTCAGAAGCTCCTGTTACCAGCCTCTGCTGTGACAGGCTTCTGTTATACTCTGGTCCAATGCATGCAGCACAGAGCTACTTAGAAGGAGGCCTGCTGATCACATTACTGGGTCAACGGCATTAGTTTACTGGGCAGACCACTTGGGACAGTTTCAAGTGTGAGCGGGAAATGCCTATTTAAAGGTCCAGGGAAGATGGTAGCACTGTATCTACTATCAAGTAACGGTGATGGAAACAGCCGTTGAATAGGTATCGACACAAAAAGATAGATCACTGTAAAATGCATTGCGCGATTGCCGTACGTCAAGCGGTGCTCCTGTCATTATGTGACAGATAAAATGTAATCATAAAAAAAAAACAACTGTGTGAGTGTTTCAATCTCTCTTCGCTAATAAAACAGGTTCCCTCTTTTCATCGTGCGGACTGGAAGCTCGGCAGGGGCGATGAGAAACGCGAGGGTGCGGTGTTGGGTTGCCTCCAGACCCATTTTGTGTCCTCGATCGGTGGCGCGAGACAAAAGGACCACAGAAACCGGAGCCCGAGGTAGTGCTGCACTTCTGCTGAGAGTCAGAGAAGGGGGGGAGAAGAATGGAGTCCTTTCTCTGTCCGGCCCGGCTGGCTGTACTGTACACCTTGGAGAAGCACTCAGCACCGAGGGGAGATAGGTTGCCTTGATAATGAACACACACAGGCCCCCTCTTCAGGATCCCGTCCGCTTGCCAGAGCCTGAGAGAGGCAAGGGAAGGTTTGAGGCTTTTTGTGTTGGTGTGAATTCACCCGCTCGCTGAGTCACTTCAACCTATCCTGTCCATTTGTCTGGTCGGAGCGAGAAAAAGCGCCATCCTCGTTTCATCTGACACTGTGGCCTGTTGTGAAAAGCCCGACCCTGTTCGTCACCGGTTTTGGGTTTTTTCCCTGTGCGTGTGGGCGGCCTGACACAAATAAAGCACTCCGAGTGGATGGAACCATTGAATTGCCTCGTTTGTGTCCTCTCCCCGTTCTCGCTCTCACACAACGCAGACAATGACCGTGGAGATGCTTTGAGAGAGAAACTGGCACATTTATTGTTGCTCGAAACCCAGAAGAAAGTTCTGCAGAACATCACGACAATCCCATGAGGGCGGCTCACTCTGTAAACAATGGCCCGTACATCAAAGAAACTTGTGCTACAAATCAGTCAAAACAAAAATGAGAGATCGCCTCAGCCAGCCGGACAAAAGCCAAGCGCTCAGTCAAAAAGAAAAGCGGAGAATCCCCTCGAGGAGCTGCCTTTGGTGAACTATGGCTCCAGTTGATAGCAGACGCTGATCGACGTCGTTCAGTGCTCCATCACTTCCAGGCCCTTGTAGGATTTTACACTTCGATCAAACACACCTGTCCACATTCCTGTCTCTGTCTGCTTCAACATAAAAGAGATGGAAGATCCAGGATTGCCTGAATCAGGAGAAATCCCCCATATGTGATGGCACGGTTGCATTGCTTACGTAATAGGGAATGTGAGGAATTCTCGTCTATCAAGTACGCTATACAGTACGTCCACCTGTTGAGAGAAGTCGAGTACAATGTAGTCTTTATCAATTCATCTTCTGCCCAACTGTCTTCCCTTTCTCTGTTTTTCCATGTCTCTAATCCTTGATAAGGATGTTTATACTCCAACTCACTGAGACCTGACAGGTTCTGACAGGACCCACCAGACCCAATGGATTGTGGTCAGGATGTATTTTTCTTTCCCATTCCCTTAATTGCTCAGGTTTGGGTTGAGCTCAGGCTCCAAAATATTGTTGAAAAATACTGTTATTAGCAATTTATCATTAGCAATTTGGTAGCCATTTCAGGCTTTTGTCTCAAAAAAGCTTTACTCCTTTCCTCATGTTCGATTTGCTTTTCACTTACTGAGTTGTTGAAAACAGCGCTAAGTTCAGTTTTTCCTCTTACCTTATGAAATCATATTTGCCAGTCATATTGCAGAAATTGATAGGCAGTTTAAGTGTTTCCATTCCATGAAAAGTCATATTGAGAAATTTCAAGTGAATGTAAACAGCATAGTTCAAATATACCTTTGATTGTTTCTCACTCAATGTAGAGAGACATTCATATACTTGTATTTTTTGCACCATCCCTGTGTTCCCGTATGTGAAGCAGCCCTAATGTCCTTGTGTGAGTCAGTATTTCATGTTATTCAGAACTAACTACAGTTGAAAATTAGGAGCCTACACCTTCAGAAGGTCCTTTAATGTCTACAACATCAGCAACTAGGAGTCCATTTCATATGAATTGAATCAAGCACCCATTAACACTATGGATGTCATCTGAGCTGAGACATACTGTACAGTTAACCGTGTAAGTACTGGAACAGTGAGGTAATGTTGGTCTGTTGCAGTTCAAAATGTTTTAACATGAAGGCCATTTAAGTCCCTCTAAAGCTGATGCATTAATACAAAAGGCTATGTATCCAAATGTAAGTGAAACAGTCTGATGTAATGGCTTTTTCAGGCTTCAAGGTAATAAAAACTAGAAAATTTGAAAGGGTGTGTAGACTTTTGATATCCACTGTATGCAGCTTTGTTATGGTCTGGTTACCGCAGAATCTGGTACATATTTAAGCAGCGAGGTTACGTTAAGCGAGGGTCCGTGCCAAAGCTTGGATTAAAACTCCTCTCTGACTCTACCATGTCCGCTGGCCCCCTGCATAACCTGCCGATACGTTGCTAGCTTTAACACCACAATAAAAGCAGCCCTTTAGACAGCCCAGTGGTGCAGACAGAAGACTTTCACACAGTGATAAAGTCTGTTTTCCTGCAGATTTCCTAAAGCTTGTGATTACTGAGCTAATTTCTGACATTCCTTGGAGAACTTACAGGCTACTGCTCAGAAAGTGGCAGCTTACAAGAACAGTGGGCTCCTTATACAGTACTGTAGCCAGACATATGCACACAGACAATATGTTGTTCTGTCTTATAAGAACACACAAAATGAACTATGTGTGGTTTAAAAAAGAAACAACGGAGTGGACAGAAACAGGTACATTTAAGGGATATCGAAACATTCCGTGACAATCATATAAATACTGTATTTAGCCTTTTAAAGCTGCAGTAGGCAAGATTTTTATAACAATACACCCATCTTATCAGCGTTAATCACAATGTGGGGCTGCAACGGAGAAGAGCATTCACCTATTTACCTATCTGCCAACAAATCAAAACTTAAGAGTGAAATCCAAACTGTCTCCTAAACAGCAGAGAGCAGTGCTCCATCCAGAGAAAGCTGAACTCACCAACATTCGATCCCTTTGATTTCCTTTGGTATAAAACGATTGCAGACCAGCCAGATTGGTAAACATGAGCATTCTGCTTGCAGTTTACTGACGTCATGCTACATTTCTGGGTATTGAAGTTCAAATTTTTCAAACAGTTACCTCTCGCTGCCATTAGGAGGCGCCAATGTGCAAAGTTGCCTAGTGCAGCTTTAAATTTCTTGATAGGATCCTGCTGCTGGTAAAGTTGTTGTAGTCTAGCTGATCATATAGCAAGAAGCATAGGACAATTTGAAGGGACGCTTTCTGTGTCAAGGAATGAACACACATGCTATAATTGCATGTTATCCAGAGCAATATAAACCACTAAACCCAACACAGATTTCGGTCACCAGTTTACATAGAGATAGCAGTTCTTTCAATGGAAGCATATTGCTCATGATGGGATGTCTACATAATAACATCCAAGACGAATTCCTCCCAAAACTACACAGAAGCAACACTGTGGCCAATACGCTTGTGGGCTTGCTGTCCTTCGGTTGACTTCAACCATCACAGTTTTTGGATAAAGGCATGCCATTGATGAGTATGGGAAACTTAATGTTTCAGTTTTAGGGGTTAGGAAATATAGTTGATTGTGACAGGAAAAGTCAACCACTGTAAAAACATTACCTAATTGTCTCCATCAAATATGAATATAGGACAGTTAGAATCCCCTTTGTGCTCTCAAAGACTTTTTCAGTTTGGATTATGGGATGGGGATCTGTGGTAAGAACGGAGCCTCTGCAATACTGATCCAATACAACACAATCCACAACACTGGCTGTTTCCCCATTCAAAGGCGACAGACAGCATGACCTAATTTACTAGTGTGGGGTTGGCAGACTGAAAATGACAGGGTTGGCCAGCTAACGTCAGTGCTAAGCTAAGATGCGTCGTAATGGGACAATCTCGGCCAGCGTCTCTCATCGACTGTACACTTTGGGTGTTTGTCTCATCAAACAGCTCAGCGGGAAAAAATAACCCACACTTAACTCTTAATTCTTCATCTCTGACCTTGTTTTTAAAGACACTAAACTGTCTGAGCTGTGGTTTACAGGAGTGGGAGAGCACTCGTAATTACATGGAGGCTCTGAGGGTTTATGGCCATGTGAGGGAGGCCAGGTAAGAAAGCACCGGTGAGATGTTTCTGCTGTATTCAAGTGATGTGGGGTTGTACTTTTCTCAGAGTCAGGAATACGTTTGCTTTCACGTGCTTTATGGTTGGAAAATTAGAAAACGTTTCCTCAACTGTTTAAACACATTTCCAGCCTTCTAGGCTAACGTTAGCCATCGAGCTAGCGATAGCCTAGCTAGCAAGCAATCTTCGGCTATTTCAGGGGATTATGAATGTAAATACCACAGGAAATTGAATGCTGTAGCACTATACTTATCAACGAATATCCATGTCTTTTAAATTTGTAGGCTACTTCATTTTCGTATGACTCTGTGCTCTGTTCAGCCATGTTGGAAAGAGCGATTAATCACAACTTGGCCAATTCGTGCTGCATCTACAATCCTGATTTCTCCGACTTGATCATCCGACATAAGTTGTTCACGTGATAAATCCATGTAACCCTGAATGCAAGGTTAGTGAGCATGTTGTCTTTAACACAAACTTGGGATCAGACTTCCTGAACCCTGTTACCTGTACTCCTAAAGGTGAGAGACATTCATAACTTTCATCACAGATTAGCCTAGAATTTCTTCCAATCCAAGATTTCCAAGATCCTCAGAGAACCCATTGGCAACTGCATATGATGGGGAAAAACTAGAGGAATCAGCATGGACTAATTTCTAAGAATATGGGCCTAATAGGAATAATTACCACTCAGCATTCCCTCGCACTGCAGCTGCGGAGTTGTGTATGCGGGCGAAAAATAAACACTTTCTGCATTCATTTCAATTATACAGGCAATGAACGCCCCAAAACACTTGCATATTTGCTATTTTTATCTCCAATATTATAAAAGGAATAAGCGCTCCTGTAATTACACCGTTTAACATTTAGAGTGTTCCACTCACTTAGCAACCATGCATTTATGGTGTTATCTACATGGCTATTTGGGAATTAAAGAGCTTTAGGCTGCCAACCACAAAAAGGCAGAGAATTGCTCTCATTTTTCCACCACCTCAAAGCATGTGTGCTGCTTTAGCTAAATTGTCATTATGCCTACTGCTTTAAGACAGGGACCGAGACTGTGTAGTGGGCCTAAATGTGCTGGCTTGGCAGCATCCTTGCTAATGAAGTCTTATAAAGCATGAGGTTTCAGCCTGGTGTTACCATCACGTCTGCAACCTTTTCCAAGCCAATTAGAGTCTAAAATGTGTCCCCCGGTCTTAACGAGGCCAAGGAATCAGAACTAATCCACTATCAGCTATCTCGGTTTATCAGCGTGGAAATGATCCATTTAAACCTGTAGCCGGGTTGTTCTTGTGAGGCCTGGGTTGGTGCGGATCAGGGCGCCCTGTGTTGAGGGGAGTGGGTGGTTCCAGTGAACCACAAATGAGCTTGATAGGGTTTGTTAGTGCAAAAACCAAAACAGCTGTGGGACAGGAGTGTGTGGTCCCTGCCACGGGACAAATAGGAGAGCCATGAGTGGACTGAAGCTAATGTGGGGATGAACAAATCGTGAACTGCTCCTCATAGGTGTGGCTGACTATGATGCCAAATAATAAAAGAAATCAGTAAAATACTTCACCCTCTGGCTGACATTTAAATCACTTAAAGAAGCATGTTAAAAAACTGAGTCCTAAAAGGAGGAAAAGGTTTTTAGATTTTTAGAGGAGGTTCTCAATGAAGAGAGGATGAGCTTTCAATAGTTGCATTTTTTGAGCAAAACATATAAAACTTCCTATGACTTCCAGTTGGTGATCATCATGAGAAAAACAACCACCAATATAAATACAATTAATTATATTTCCAGAAAAGCATGATTTTATGGATTTATTTTCCTTAAAATACCCTATCCTCATAGAGTTTAATATTACTTACTGATTGTGAAAAATCCACATCTCAATTGTCTCCAAGCTCAAAAATCCTTCTCTAACTTGTCTGCTTGTCTTTATCTACATCTCCTCCTCCTTGATTAGTACAGATTTAATAAGGGAAATCAATAAGGGATAATGGCTTTTACCTGGATTCACCTAATCAGTGTATTTCATGAAAAGTGCAAGTGTCCCTAATATTCTGTACATGCAGCGTATGTTATGAATTTACCTGCATCCCTGGAAAGAGTTAAAGAGATATTGCCTGGTATGACATGAGTGTGTGTGCACACGACTCCGCTGTGCGTCAGTCAGCTCTGCCCTCTGAGCAGGGTCACCACGCTACATCAGCTTCTACTTATCTCTCCCTCCACTGACATGCACTGTTGTCTGTCTGTGTGCTGCGCTGGGCAGCCACAATGCTCCTCCAGTGGCTCCCAAAAACTCTCATTTGATTCCCAGATGGGAATTTATCAGATGACAGTATATTGCTGTGAACGCTCATTGGCTTTTTACCGTATAGCAGGACACAAGAAGTGGATTAGTGTTGGAACTGATTTGCAAATTCTAAAAGGGTAATTTGAGAGGATATAGGATTGAAGGAAAGAAGGAAGGAAGTGAGGAAGCAAGAGAGGCTGGGAGGACAGGAGGATGGAATCAAGGAAAGTTGGAAAGCAAAAAGAAAGAAGGAAGGAAGGAAGGACAAAAGGAAGAAAGGAAAAATGGTGGAAGGAAGGAAGAAGGAAGTAGGTGAGGGTAGAAGAGAGGGAGGAAGGAAGAATGGAGAGGAAGGAAGGAAAGAAGGAAGAAAGTGTGGAAGCAAGGGAGGCTAGAAGGACAAGAAGATGGAAGGAAGGTTGGAAAGAAAAAATGGAAGAAGGAAGGAAGGAAGGAAAAAAGGAAAATTGGAGGAAGGAAGCAAGGAAGGAAGGAAGAGGGTGAGGGCAGGAGAGAGGGAGGAAGGAAGAATGGAAACGAAGGAAGGAAAGAAGGAAGGAAGTGAGGAAGAAAGGAAAGGTGAAGGAAGGAAGGTTGGAAAGAGAAAATGGAGGAAGGAAGGACGGAAGGAAGGAAGGAAGGGGAAGAATGAAGTAGAGAAGGAAGTAAGGGCAGGAGAGAGGGAGGATGGGAGGCAGGAAAGGAGGAAAAGAAAGAAGGAAGGAAGGAAGGACAGAAGGAAACGAGACTGGTAGACTGAGCTCAACTAAAGAAACAAAAACAGTAAGATTCCTCTGGGCGAGAGCTGCAGGCAGCAAGCCTCTCTCTGCTGACCAGCTGCTTCTCTTCCCACCTCTGAGCACAACCTTTATTAAATTTGTGAGTGAAGCCATGTCGCCCATAAAAACCAAGCATGATGGGAGAAAAGATGCTGCGGAATGAGCCGGATAGAGGGAGGAAAAGAAGGAGAAAGGAACATCTATGGCTGGGGAAACACTCAGTAATGTTTACGTTGCATTCTGAATTACAGCACATATTACCATGGAAACAACGTTTGTGTTAGTCATAAAAAACAACAGTAAACATTATAAGGTGTTTAGATGCCTCAGCATGAAAACCTTGTATCTCACCAATGTCAGCTATTCAGGAAGTAAGAAAAACAGCATTGTTTTTAGTTTGATTGCATTTTTGAGTTTATCCAGTGGGGTTTTGAAAGGGTTTCCAAGAAGTTAAAATATAACAATCACCAAAATTTGAGTTACAAGGTTTTCACATGACAACAGTGAGGTTTCTTCTGATCATAAACTTATCTGGGTTATTATAAGTGGGACATTACATGTTTTTGCATAAACACAACATTTGACTCACCTGGCTATTAGGGAATATTGATGTGTATGTAAACGTGGCCACTGATATATTTGGCAGGCTGACAACACAATAGTAGGCATTAAATGAAAAATAGGATCAACACTGACAGCTGTGAAAGAAGAATTTCCTCAACGACCTGCTCTTCTACTTGAGCGGACCATGTTGGAGTTATGGGGAGAGCAATATTTATTTTTTACTGTAAGCCATAAAATCTGTGTGTCTGTGTGTGTGTGTGTGCGCTTGTGCGTGCCTATGCATGTGTGTACATATGTGTGTTTTTTCCCTCTGGTATTCACATTATTTGGAGTTAAATGGAGCTGCTGCTGCTGCCGGGGCCAACTTTCTGGACACGCCTGGGGAAACCCCTCTGTGTCGGCTACTGGACGGCCTGGATGCAATTATGGTCCAATATGAGAGAGAGTGAGAGAGAGAGAGAGAGAGAGAGAGAGAGAGGCATGTTAGACTGGCCCAGCGGAGCCAGGCTGTGGCTGCAGTGGCCAGATGTGATCCCGCTCTGGGTCTGGCGCAAACCTCTCAGCAATTAATGGGGGTGAATGCCACAGCTCTGGGGTGTTCCAGGTGGTAAATAGGTGCTAATAGAAATCACAGAGGCCACATCCCCCTCAAGGCCAAGGCGAACCCAATTGGTTTTACACACCTAAATACAAAAAGGCTAAATGTGGGACTCTGGGTAAACATGTTGTGGATTGAATTACTCGATGTGGAAAAGCTGTGTAAATACAGCGGCAAAGTGAAAGTAGAGACGGTGTCAGTAGTCGTCCATAGCTGCTACCTGCATCGTTTTGTGAAATCAGGACCTAAATATGATAAATATGATATATCTCTGATTTGAGATCAGAATTTTCCAAATATTATTTAATAAGATCATATTGTGAAAATGTTGTCTTTGTTTGGGCTGATGTTGAGCTCGGCCACCTCCGTCAAACCCCCAAAACCCCCAATCTGCCATAGGAAACAAGGTGGTTTTTGCTTGCCTGCAAAATCACCCTGTTTTAGGTGGATTAAGGCCTTTCTCTCAGGCTGCGCTCTCATGCTGTAAGCACATGAGCCACTCGCTATTGTGACAAAAAAATAAGCAAATACCTAATTGCCACTTGCACATGTCATATCAAAGGATCAGATCAAGGCGAGACTGGACAGAAAGTGGTTTACAACGCTTCATTACGCGGACCCAAAGTTCAATGAGGTGATTACAGTCTGCGTTGCTTTATCAGGAAGCCCACTTACTCAAAAATGGCCCGAGTTCGCCATTAGAGGCCCAGTGAGGATTAATTATGGGATCAACGCGCTTAGCTACTGTGGTAACGCAAGTAAATCAGATTGGGTCGCAGGAGCATGCAAACAGATTCGTTATTTTAAACAAAGGGTCATTTGAAAGTACAAGTAAACAGAGACCTTATGTCTTATAGGGAAGGGACATGAGTGCCTTCTGGGGCTGATTTTCATAATGCTGTTGGCATGTCAGCCCTGTTACATAAAGCGATCATCTTTGACTATTTAGAGCCTGACATGCATTTCCTAAGTGCAAATAGCTCTGTCGCTTCAACTGTATAACCAGAGGGGATTAGCACAATACCTGCAAAATAGATTAGATGTTTTGTTCAGTGTAACCAGTAACTTAACACGTTGTTGTGTTATGTGTCACTTGTTGAAAATTATTGATTGACTTGAAAATGTTGATTAATCTCAGAAAAACTCAGAATTTCTGAGATTCTGAGTTTAAAATCAAGTGAGAATTCAAAGATTAACATCAGAATTATGAGAATAAAGTCAGAATAATGATCTCAGAATATTAATCTCAAAACTCAAATACATTTTTCCGCATTTCAAATAGTTTCATTTTTGTTAGTGCACGTTCAAAAAAATGTCGACAAATGTGAAAATCTCGTGCAGACATGCTGCTAATTGAAAAAAAAGGTTTGCTTGATATAAATGAAATTGTCTTACAATTTCAAAAACAGAGCAATAGTCTTGCATGGCATTTTAAAACAATGATGACAACACACTTGGCAGCACAAGCCATATTACTGCAGCATGTTTTTGAAGCGGAGAATGCAAATGGTACTCTAGTTACTAAATAATAATAAAGGGTAACTTTGTAACATAACTAATTACTTTTTAAGGTAGGGAACAAAGTAAAGCAACTAATTACTCTTAAAAGTAACTTTCCCCTGCACTGGTTTTGCTCAAGTTGTTCCTTCATCCAGAGGTTAAAAATAGAGGCCTTAAAGAGGGAGCTGATGCTATTATCCAGCCGCTTACCCCAGTTTGTCAGATTGAGACAAATATTTCACATGTGTTTCAACATCCTTTGTGTGCATTGTCAGAAAGAGGACCTTCAAGATCCTTTGTGGAGTCCAAAACCGACCTCAATGCCAAGAATTCCCCATACAACACACGAAAACTCACAAATGTCAGCATATGGAGAAATCAGGCCGCTAATCGTCCTTTGTCACCCGGCGACATTCCTGACGTTCACCCTTGGCGACCAGGACTTAGGGAAGCGCCTAGATTGTGTTTGACGGCCGTGTCACCGAGCTTAGTGGCTCTCAGGGCGGGGCTGACCGCCTCTCATGGGGGACCCCTATGGAGCTGGACTGTGTTTGGGGGGAGGGGGAGGGGGTGAGGGGGGGGGGCTGAGGCAAGCGAACATCACAACACACTATAGTCCAAACCAAGGTCCTTCTGCAGAGCATCAAAACAAGGTAGACAGCGAATGAATGTGATTAATGAAGCAGGCCGTCAAACTGGAGCGGATGTTGACAGCTCAAAGAAACAGACAGGATGTATAGGAGTTTGGCCACAACACGAAAACAGAACAATCACTGTGGGAATATATTCTGCGTTGGAACAATGCACTCTTTCAAAGTCTTTCAGATTCAAGTTCAGAAGTGATTGGCAACTTTGAACTGTCAGTCAACAAAACATGATAGTCTCATTCTAAAGAATTGCATATTTCCATTCCATTAAATGCTTGATTTCAGAAGGAACAAACAATGTTTTTTTCAACTAATTTATTTTTATGTATCTCATGATATTGAGTGAATTTGAAGTATAAATTCTCACATGCAAAACTATCACTGTATTGAACTATGACCGACACATACACACACACAAAGACTTCAGATAATGCTAGGAGACCTGCTAGGAGAAGGCAGAGCAGTTAAGTTTGTTCATTGGCTTGACTGGTAAGATGTTTGCAGATGTTTAGGGACTGTGAATGCTGATGAAGAAAACCTGAAACTGCCTCTAAAAATGGATGGTGTATATTAAACATGCAAAACAAAAAAACTGCAACAAAGACATTTCAATCTTTTGTCAACCTTGATGAAACGCTGACATACACAAGAATCTGAGCTCCAGGAATAGGGCAGAGTGAGACGTCAAGCTCGGCCAACTTGTTTTCCGACGAAACGTGGAAAAAAAATCTAGTCAGCAAGTTCTCCCAAGAGCTTTCGCAAAGCAGCTGTGCTGAAAATGCCCTATTATCATCAACTCAGCAAAAACATCACCCGAACGAACCAAGGTTTCTGATGCCATTTTTATGTTGCGAGTGCTGCATTTCAAGAAAAACTAATTGCCCACTTCCAGCACGAAGCGGTTTTTCGTCCTTTGATTAGAGACACGGGCCAGTTGGCCGGGCCCTGAAATGAACACAGAGGTTCCTGACCCAAAATAGCCAGGTCTAACTCCAGCTCTACTCTGGCCGGCAGAGGGCTGTTTCATGTTATAGTGCTATTGGCTATTCCTGTCGCCTCTCCATGGGCTTCAGATAAACACTTCCATTCCACAATCCCAAGGACATAGTTAGGAGACCGCGATTATAGCCTTGGGAGTGTCGTATAAATATATCTCAGTCGGGTGGGAGAGCCTCCCGGCGGCCACGGCTTCTCTCCCCGTTTCTGTTTAGCGTGTTTCCAACAACTTTTCCTCTCTCTGGCTTGTTGACCTGTAAGGTGAACCATTCCCGCACGTGCCGAGAGTTTCCCCCTCCACTAAAAGTAGGGCTGCTCAGACAGCCTGGCTCCCTCTGCACGGCTTGGCCTCGTTTGCATGGAACTGTATAGTTAATTTATAGTTTGTGTGGACTATGTGCTATACAGTGGGAGTATCAGTGTAAACATGATCCTTGCTGTGGGGCAAATGCACTAAAATATATACATTTTTTTGTCTCTACACTATACGCCCTACACTACAATCCCAGCTTGAATCTGTATTAGAACTTGACAGATCAGATTTTAACTTCAAAGTTTATTCTGAGAACATAAATCCAACATTGCTCGGTGCAACAGGAGAGAAATAGTGAGAAGAAATATGACCAAAACTGTGGCTGCAGTTGCCAGGTTGAAGTCTGCAGCTGCGGGGTTGCCAGGTTGTGGAGGAAAAACAATGGGAAGCGGCTGAGTAGTGAATGTGGTCGGCGGCAGTGAAGCCTCCCCTGCCCTTTAATGTGGCTGCTAGCTGTCTCATTGGCCGCCAACTCCCTGCTGATTTACACCACAGCAGTGATTCGCAACCCAAACAAACCCCAGACAACTAATTATGTCAGGTTGGCTCTGTCAGCTTATCATGGAAGCGAAGGAGAAGAGAAACTGTTTCCCACAAGGGCCGTACATCTCTGGAGTGTATCTCCAGACAATATGATCTGGTGTTGTCTATTGCGGCCTAGCTGTGGATCTGCTGCACTACAGTGTCTAAGCTCAGGGAGGTCCAGGGAGATTGAATTGTATATCTTATGCAGGGAGGAGACGGGAGGCCTGCAAACTTTACTTTAATTTATACCCCTACTTTAGGGAGGTATGCGCTTTTTTAGATGCATATCTGTGCAGAATCAAATTACTCACGGGAAAAAACAATCACATCAGGGTCAAATGGCTTACACTGGCCATGCAGTCTGTCACAATGTAAAACCCAGGAGGTCCAGAGAAGGCAGAGTCATTCCTCCAGTGAGATTCCTCTAAGCGTTCACATGCAGCTATATGAAAGTGAAAAGGTCAAATCCTCAAATTTCATTATAGTTCAAGACAGGCTTATGGGTCATAACAGGAGTACAACACAGAACATTGCTCTGAAAGAATGAGACACCCCAACTCCCAAAATATACATTTTGCAATTTAATAGATTTAATTATGATCTTATTTCCACTTATTTCCACTGCATGGTTCATTGCTGTTGTGTTGATGGCAATGACCAAACCAGGGGAGGGTCATAAATAGAGTAGAAAATATACTGCAACTATCATAGTGTACATGAGATGTGTACAGTCTTCTATCTATGTCTTGCACTGTATCTTTGCTGTACAGTACATGATGTCCTAGTGTACCGTACATGACGCTATGTACTGTGAAAATTTGTCAGTTGTCATTATGTTTCTGCACCAACGTTATTAAGACAAATCTGTGAGCCTTTATTTTAGTTAAAGTGATTCTGATTCAAATGTATTAAGACCCTTCTACAGTTCAAATATAGTAGTATCGTTACAACATATTATATATTATTACATCACTTATTATGTCAAGAAGTGACAGCCTAGTCTAGAAATGTTGCAAATATAAGTTAGTGGCTTCAAGTATCAGTTTTATAACTGCAATAATCCAGTCATATTTCACCAGAATGATGCCGTGACTTCAGAGTGCATGGATGGCAAAAATGAACAAAATTAGCAGTCACTAAGACATCAATTAAATCAAGCAAAACAAGATTGGTGCACTATTTTATTAGTGCTGTATGAGTAACCAAATCTAAATACTGCAGCAAATATGTCAAGTCTGTCACGCCATTTATCAGAAGTGCTGAAATCACTGTCACAGTAGCCAACAAATAACATCCAAGAATTACTGCAAGATGTTTTTCTGTGAAAGTTATATCAGATAGCCTTGGCATACAAAAACACAGATTGTAATTTTAGTTATACAAACATTTCTCAGAGACAGAGCTGCTCTGGATGCAGAAATAATCTCATTGGTTGAGTTAAACCTCAATGGGAAGAGCTAAAGAACCACAGTTTTTCTAGCTTGGGGTGACCACATTTTCAAACCCCCAAACCGGGACCCTTAAGTGTACCGCACGTTCATGCACGCACACATGTATGCGCTTATGCACGCACCATAGGCGTTTTCATCTAGCCTGGTAAGACCATCCTGATCACGTGACCTCACATTCTGTTTCGCTCCACGGATCAGTCTGGACTTCCAGCCGCCCACATCGATTTCTTGAAATTACAATGTAACCGGGCCAATCAGGGACTGCGTCGTAGTTGAAATACAGGCCGCCGCTGGCAAAACAGTAATGGCGTCTCTCGAAGCAACGAGCGTTAACGTTAACGTTTGTAGAGTAAACACAGCCATAAGTGCAGTTATTGCAGAAATAGACTCAATAACAACAATTAAACAAGAACAAGAGTATGCACTAGCGGAGTTTCTCGGCGGAAAAGACGTTTTCGCCGTTCTTCCGTGTGGATTTGAATTTGGATTTGCTGATTGGCTGAAGGAGTTTGTCTGTCAAGGCAAGTACTCCTGCCCACTGAAATCGATGTGGGCAGCTGGAAGTCCAGACTGACAGACTGAAGTACAAGCCTGTAGCTCTCTTGGTAAGTGTGGCTTAGCGGTGTTTTGTGTTTACTAGTGTTATTATATAGTTTTCAAATAAACTATGTTTTGGTGGATTTTTGGAGACAAAACATAATTTTTCGTTTGCTGAGGCGCTGTCTATAGTGTTGAAAGGTGCAGTGCATGTAAGTGCATAAGCACATACATGTGCGCGTGCATGAACGTGCAGTACACTTAAGGGTCCCGGTTTGGGGGTTTGAAAATGTGGTCACCCTAACATAACCCTCCTGACTGACTTGGATATAGTTTTCTGTAGACTGGAATAGCCTTATAACTCTCTGACTCCTCGTGTCTGGCTCTGCTCTGCAGGTCCCAGCATCAGTTTGGCTCTGGTTCAATCCACCTCTCGGCTGTTATAAAGGCTCTTTTTTTACTACATACTTTCCTATACACTCCTGGCCCTGAGGTTTACAAGTTTCCCAGTCTTTATGGCACCATTAAGGCATTTTTGGCATGTCCTAATTTTTTCCCCTTAAAATGCCCTAACTGAGAATGAAAAGGTATCAGGGAAGACTTAAACCAGATCGGAAGATAACCATTCTCACTTTCCCCCTTTGTTCGAGAGAGAGAGCATGTCTGTTTATCATTGTAGCTTTGAAATGAGTAAATTGCAAAACAACGTTGGAAAATGTGCCCAGTGCTCACCTCAACATGTTTCCTCCCAAATGAAATGGGAAGCGCAGACACGGCACTGCAGCTCGCTGATACTCCACCACAAAGAGCACACAAGGCATTTAATACGATGCAGATCTCCACCGCCTATCTGGAAAGGATGGGAAAAGTAAACTTGGCTTATCTGGGAACGTTGGCTATTTCCTCTGGTCTGTACTCCCTTGGGGGTCGAAATAACGATATCTTCTCTCTTCAGCTTGTCCTGAAACTAGAACTAAAGGACCGGCTATCCACGGTGGTCCCTTATCAAATAATGCAGACAGAAAATGACATTTGGCCATCAAGGGAAAGAAGAGAATGCTGTTTTTTTACTTTTGCCAAATGCATTTTTTACAAGGGATCAGAGGAAAAAGTGGTGCATTGATACCATTTTTTGCATAATGGCTCATCATAATGACTATACTTACGGAGAGAGAATACTAAACTGACCCCAGTTATCAGACTGCATAGGACCAGTTCTTTCATTTCAGATCTAATCACAAGTCTATTGACAGACCTTGAGGCACAAAAGTACATTCAAATGAATACTGGAAGACAAGAAATGTATGTAATAGGTATTTTGCTTTTGAGAATAATCTGAATGTTTACAAGAAAACACAGACCTACTAAAAATTCTGGAAGATCAAGTGTATTTGATTTCTATGCTGTTCACGTTTCAGAAACTCTTGACACATTTAATTGTTCAAAACCCACCTGATGTGGCTACTGATTGCCCATCACAGCCTTTTTTTGGCATCCCAAGTCTTGTTTTATCATAAAAATCCCACCCCATCAGAAGTATTTTGCCACAAATTGTACATCATATTCTGTCTGACCTGTAAAATATATGCTAAAAAGCATACTTTAAATATATTTAGTGGGAATTCTGCCTTTCTCAACCGAGATCTAGTTTATTTTTCTCCGGACTGTAGGAGAGCAAACAAAACCAGAGGAGTAACTGCGATCTAAAGGGAAACACAATTAACCTTGAAATGCACATGCTTTAATCTTGCACGTGGGCCAAAACAGAAGTTTTAGCAAGACAGATTAACGTAAAACTGTTTAATTAAACAAATGCAAACCAAAGAGTTGCCTTGGTAAATATGTTTAATCTTTGTTATGACTCAGGCAAACACAGAAGCGTAGACCATAAACATTTCTTTTAGAAACTTGAGAAGAGGCTATGTTGGTTGCTCGAAGTCCTAAACAACTGACACAAACACTATTTTTCAAAGTCTTTTGTTTAGGCTGGGGACTCCGACTGTCTTCGCAATCTAGCAGACATTAAAAAGATGTTAGCAATGTTTTGGGTTTATTTTTGGTTGACGGCCATGCCATGGCTGAAAATAAACCCGGGCCATTTGTTTGTGTGTTGAACAGAGTATTTTTCATACCAGCCTCACCGTGACCCACATTGCTGAGGGAGCAGAGACAAACAAGACGGACGTCATGAATAAAAAACAACACGGTGAGATGAGTTTCTAAGAGAATAAAATGTACGAAATTCATTCAGCAATGCTTAGAAATCCAGGGCCAATATACAAAACAATGAAATGTAACATGAAACCCAGGATTTCAGCTATTCTTTGATTAATCCAAGACAAAATATTCGATTTTTCAGTGGTGTTTTTGAAAAAATGGCAATTTGCAGTGGTTCCCGCGGGGAAAGTGTTTAGACTTATAAGACTTGTGAATGTGTGCAAAGTTGTAATGATGTGCTGGTTGACAGGTTTGATATGACCATTTGCAGTGATTTGTGATTATTTAAAATGGCAAGTCCTTGCCAAATTTGCAGGACTGTGTTGATATCCCCCTCTGAAAAAAATCACAATCACAAATTCCTGCAGGGACTAACTCAAGGCAGCGCATGATGTTCATTCAGGTACGACTGTGTGCCAATTCACACAGCCCCTCTAAAAATATTAGCCTGCTTTGTAAACAACCGACTGTCCCGTTAAAAGTTGACAAGCCCTCGGTTCTAAATCTGCCCGTCGTTGGGAAATAGGCGGACCCCTTCCAGAGCGGCTGTAAATCTCCGCCATACAGTAAAGATGTGGACACGGTGTAAATCTTGCGCGCCTCTCTTTGCCCCGCGGCCTCTTGCTCTGAATGGGGCTCGGTGTTCCAGTCACACCTGCTCACCTTTCCCAGCCTTCGGGCCCTAGGACACGGGTGAGCCGAGGCTGAGATGAGAGGGAAAAAGGGGGGGTGTTGCCTTGGAGAGCCTTGGAGAGGGCAATGACCCCACATACCCCGAGAAGTCCTCGTAGTGCCTCGGGCTCTTTCCCTTTTCTGAACCACCGGTTGCGGTTTTGGTCATGTGCGAGGGCGTTGTCACGTGCTTAGGAAAGATTCACGACCGTAGGATTTCGCAGCAGTGAATACACTGGCACACGTCGAAGCGAAAGCCACACAGCGCGCCGCTCGCAGAGTCTTAAATAAACACGCTGTAACGTCTCAAATAGCCTGACGGAGCCTCCGCAAATGCGCTGCCATGTGACCGGAGTGTCACTTTGACTTCCTAGGGAGGGGAGAGAAGAGAAGTACTGCTGTGTATACTTAGTCATTCCTCAAACCACTAACAATCCCTCTCGCTGCGCAGCTAAATGTATACATGCCATATTAGCCACAGCATGTCTAACATTAGTGTGCAACGATTCTGCAGACAATGATATCAGGCAAGCAGAGTATAATTTTGGAGACCCTTCTGTCCAAGCATATAATTCTCTTGTAAATTTTGCCCTGCCGTCTTGACATCGCAAACCACAAAGAGTTTGATCCGTATTCCCTTTGTACTGAAACTGCACCATCGCAGTATTGTACTGTAAATACTGGAACTGGAAAAAACATTAAAATGTTTTGGAGAGGAAACGTTCGCCAGGCCGATTCCGCCCTCAACCCGTGAACCGCCGCGTCGCAACGCTCCGATGCGAGAGGGTATACGAGTACGTTAAGGAACGGCAGGAGATTAGCTCCACTAATGCCGAACAGGCGACGCGAGAGGTAGGGGAGAGTCCTGCTTCTCATTATCGCCAGCTCGCAAACTGGCGAGCGCGGCCGGCTTAGACGTTCCAGATGCGCCTGTCCTTGTGTGATCCTTCGCTCCGCTCCGAGATCTCACCTCGGGGCTGGAAACAGAGACGAGGAAACACACGCAGCAAGGGAGCGCCGCACGCTGCCAGCCAGCCAGCCAGCCGGGGCTTACGGAGAGACGCATGTATCCAGGAAGCCTGGCAGACTGGGAGAAGGCCGCTCTTTAGAACGTATGCCGCGTTCGCACCGGATCTCAATGGCAGACAAGATGCCAGAATCATGCTCGACGCTTGATTGGCTCCACTGCCTTTATTCTGTTATCATTTTAATGCCTTCCATAATTATTGCGTTGTCATGCGCTCAAGTGTTGGAGGAAGAAAGTACGATCCAAAGACAAAACATTAGTGAAGGAAACACAGCTGCTAGGACTCTGAAGCTCCTGTGAGGTCCGCTCCGGTCCAAACAGCCTCTCTCCATCACCTGCCACACTTTGTGCTAATCTTGTTCTAAACATATGAATCACATGAAGAAGATTCAGTTCTCTCGCTGACCAATGCTGTTTCACTTAACAGACAATAGCAATATCAGTTTAATTTCAAAGGAATTAAAGTGACTAATTAGATGTCTTATTCGATTAGTTGAGATTTGGGTGGGCTGGAGTCTAGATCGTGTTTCAGCCGCTCAAACTCTGTTAAATCTTTGTTCAGCCCTGAAAGCAGAGGTGATTGATTCCAGTTTGAGTCAGATCTCTGCCGTTGGCTCAGCAGCAGCCCACCAAATCAAAAGCTCTCTAAAACAATGCGTGAGCACGAGCATTAAGTCCATTCAGACTTCATTATTCTCTTGTCAGTAGGGCTCGGGATGCAGGCTGAGGGCAATCTGCAAACGCTGCAAAAGGAATGCATCGCCAGCGAGAAGAGGCCAACTGTTCCCAGACCTGCTCCGAAGCTGGAGCCGTGTCTGTGATACTGACGTTGTTTCAGTCAAAACAACACAACACCTCTCAGCAGTGCTGGTTTGGACTGGCATGGGGAAGAGAGAGCAGGACAGCTTTAATGGATCAAATGCAGCTGTGATTCACAAACACAGTAAATTACAACTAAAGCTAAGATGGAAACAAGGTGTTAAAGAACACTGTTGTAAACAAAAACGCAAATCATCTTTGTTTATGTGCGGGGTAAAAAAGAGAACATTTTTTACTGAATGCTAATTGAAAAAATTCACGTAAATAAAATGTAAAAAGCACTATTGATTTATTGTTTGTATTGCAATACCTGTTGCAAACCATACAACATACCTATTCTGAACTGCTATCATTATACCTTTAAAAAAAAAAAAAGGCAAAGGAAAAAAAATAAAAAATAACTAAAACTACCAAACTAAAACTAAACTGAAATTGAAATAAAAATTGAAAACTACATGAAAATAGAAACTAAAGAAAAATCCCAAACTATAAAAATCCTGTTGAAAAATGGATTGCCAGAGAAGATGATATACAATAGCAACAAAGATAATTGACATTCAGAGCATATATCTGTTTTTAGTGTCCTCTCTTGGATCTAAATGGATAACAAATGGACCTTCCAGGGAGTGTCATATCCTGGCTACAACACTCTCCATAATCCTCTTTTCATGTTTGTCCAAAGCATCTAGATGACACTCAATATTAATACCATACCGACTTTTTTGCAAGGACAAACACGCATTTCATTGTCAAAACCGTCCCATATTTAAGATCGTGGCCCAACTTGAATTATGGCATCGTGCTTCCTCTTTACTGCTGAAGCGGGCCAGGACGAAATTAAATTATTAGCAGGCAGCGGAAGGGAGCAGGCAGGTTGCTATGGCTGCAAATCAGGCCAATCAGAGGGGATAAAGGGGTGACATCACTTCCACAGAAGCTATTAAAGCCGCTGTGTTTATGGTTAAAACATGAAGCCAGGTCTGACAGACGACTATGTATCACACAATTATGAGAAAAGAGGCCAGTGCATAGAGGAAAGAGAGGGGACGTGTGGCGTCTTATCCCGAGTCTCACCGCAGGTCTTGGGGTGCAAGTGGACAGCATCTGATGCATAATTAAAATGAAGTGACCCATTGGTTTTTACAAGCCGAGGGAAAACGTGCTGGTGAAATGCGAGACTGTGGCCAGTAAATGTGCAGAGAGAGCTGTGATCCAATGAATGTGTGTGTATACTTTGATTTTCGAGTCATGCTGTGGGGTTTCCATATCGGCCTTGTGAAGGAAAGTGCCTCCCCTGCTGTGATTTGTTGAAGCAATTTAATAGATTAAAGGTGCGATCACACCTACAGTTTGTTTTCTTTGGTCTGAACCATAGTGGAAAAGTTTACTTTGTATTTGGTTTGTTTAGGTTCGTGCTGACCAATTACAAGCCAACCAGGGCTTGTAAAGAAAAGTCACATGGACTCACAAGTAGTTCGTTTATTGGACCGAGTTTTGGTAACCTGTCATCCTGTAACTTAAGCCAAGCATGATGGACTTGTCTGCACTCTTTGCCATAATTGAACGTCTCTGGTGTTCATACCACATTCATTCCTCAGCCCATATATTGAGGAGGAATTTCACCTCACCTCATCTTGTCTCCAAGTTTGCTCCAAGCAGCAGCTGCTGGCAATCAGATGTCAACATCCATCTCCTTATACATATATATTTTGGTGTCGTCTCCTGCAGTTGGTTCTGATCACGTTCTCAGTCCTAACGGTTCTCTTGGAAGAGGACTGAGACTCGTTATTTGGTTATTTGGTGCCGCCAGAGTTTTGATGACATCGTTCTCACCTGCCCAAACAAACCAAAATAAAGTAGGAAAAGTTTCAGAGTTCAGATAAACTGCTTCAACCATGCTTGGTGTGAAAGCGCTCTAAAACTTCCTAAATCTCACTGACCTTAAAGTGAGAATGACCCACTACATTTGAGGGAAATATAATTCCATTCATGCTGCTGAGCTGAGCCTCACTCCAAATGTCAATGAAAAGAAAGCAACTGGAAAAAAGTCCCATCCAATTTTAACAGATCTTGTGACCTGAGAGCATAAAAAAATCAGGAGCTTAACACATCAAGCTTGACCTCAATCCAGCTGTGGCACTTCATAAAGAGGCAGGCTCCTTGCCCACAGAGTCCCTGAGCTACACCAGACGCGGATGTTGCTGTCATCCACTCACCAATTCTATTTAGGACGACAAGAACCAACTAGCCATTATCATAGGATGTCTCCATGAAATCATATAGTCCCCGGGTCCCCGATGGACCTCAATGGGGAGATCATACCCGTCATTACATCGCACGCAACCCACGTGGGTCACAATTTCAAACCCAAATGGTTCCAAAAGGCTCCTGGTGATCCATGATGGTCCCTGATGTCATGGCTCCCAGTGACGCCGCGCTACAGACAAACTTCAAATCAGACCACACAAACACAAACAGCAGGGGAAATTATGCACATGGCTGCCAAATTCATAACGAAAACAGATGGATACAGTTATCATGTTGAAAACAATTACAGCATCACCTCATAAAGAGGGAGGTGAAAGGCAGTGCATTCACATCGATAATGATGGTTGCTTTTCCATTGATAGTGAGTAATAATGAGTAGCCTCTTAAAGCCCCGATTCGCAGTATGGCGCCACCCGCTGAAACACTGGCCACTCGCTACTTGTTTGTTTGGATTGATGTTCAGTTCATTGACTTGAAGACAGTTTTCCACTGCCAGAGAGATTGACTGAGCTTGAGACAAGCACTATTGCAAAATGTATTTATTTACAATGGGTTAAAAGAGTTGCAAAAAGCTCACTTTCCATGTTTCCATGTTTCCATAATATATCTGTGGGGGTTTGATAGGTCATCAATGCCATTGAGCCAACGGTTACCTTACCAGGTGCTGAGATTTCTGGTTTTCAAAACTCACTTTCTGGCCCGTATGCTGTTTTGGAACAAAGACTCCCCACCTGCTGGTATTTCAAGGTGCCCCCCACCCTCGCACCACCACCCCACCAACTCACGTTTTCAACAGTACTCAACACAAAAGCTCAAAAGCCTTGTTCTCAAGCCAAAAAGCAAATGACAAAGCGTTATTATCATTACAGTATTTAGCATGGTGATATATTACCTCTTCACTGGACGTTTCTGTTGGATCTCTGCTCTAATCAGCTAGCTTACTCCTCTCTATTGTGGCAATGTGACTATTATTTGTCAATTACAGGCCACCTTGGCTCAAGAGGATGAGAGGGGTAAGAAGAGACTGTGCCAGAGACTTGTGTAGGAGGGGAAAAGTTCTATCAATGTTGTTGCAAGTCCTACTGCTCACCAATAGAGTTCGATAGAAGTCAAAGATGACTTGCTATCTGCTATTGGCTGGTCTTTGTGCCAGGTGATGTCACCTTCTATAGAGTACAACAGGTGGTGACATCACCTGGCACAAAGATCAGCCAATAGCAGATGGCCAGTTCAGTACCCTACTTTTCACCGTTAATTGTCAGGCTTCACCACAGATTTGGGTTTGGGGTTTAGTTACTCTTTATGTCAAATTCTTCTAAAATATGTGCAAATATAACAAAAATGTATAGGGGCCATATACTGCAAATTCTCAGTTGGGTGTTTAACGGCCTGCCTGGCCAGATGAGGCCTCTGCTGCTGATTAGACATCATGACCGACACTTTGATGGTGAACGGAGTGAGTCTGGGGAGCGGCGAATAACAGGGCTCGCTGTCTATATGGGTCACTATGTATTTTGAATGTGGCTAAGGGAATGTAGAACAGAACCGAAGGACCTGCCTGTCTGTCTGTCAGCCAAACCACAGCTTGGCCAGATTACAAGCGTCTGGATTAGAGGCCAGGGGTTGGGGTAGGGATGCGGATCCCACTGATGTGTAGGAACTCAAGCACAAGAGGAGGCCACACATTATTAAAGCATCAATGTCACTGCGAAGGCACGCAAGAGCTGGAAACTGCCGAGGCATTTACATCGTGTGAACATTTAACTTCAAACAGCACTTTATTCTTTATGTTCTGTCTTCTGTGCTGTACCGGGTTGGTGGGCCATTACCCAGCAATGTGCATGATGTGATTTTGAGCAGGTTTGTTTTCCTGCTTCCTCTTAATCACAACAGGCCTCGCAAGCCGCAAGGCCAGAAAATTCAGTAATGCAATCTTGGCCTAAGATCTACATCATTGTGTACAAAACAAAGAAAAACGGGGACATTTTTTATCTCTGCGTTTGGCGGGCCATTGGATTCAGACAGATAATGGCTTCTCGTAAAACGTAACCAGGATAAATGGGAGAATGAGAACAATCAGCCGAGCACGCTAAGCCTCCGGCCGCTACTGGCAGGCCATGAAAGCTGCATTACGCAAACCAAGATGAGCTTTACGATTGTCTTTTTGTGTCTCGTGCCTGTCTAAATCACTTCAGCAAAATAATAGCTGTTATCAAAGAGAAGCCACATAATAGAATGGGACAGAATGAAGAGGCTCCCTGGTGCATGTTACCCATCAACGCCGATGTGGACATCCATTGTCTTTTATTATAATTCATGTGAATGTGACGAAAGTGGAAAAAACATTTACAGGCAGGATTATATTTGAATACAAATGCTATATTCATATGAGATGCACATCACATGCTGTAAAGCAATATAAAGGTACATAAATGTCCTATGAAAGAATGAAAAGCACAATATCATAAAGAGCAGAAGAGTTTTGTAATCCAAGAAATCCCAATATGGGTTTTGTAATAGGAATAAAATGTAGCAAAAGGAAAACAATCATGAGAGAAAGCAGTTTGTGTCTGGGAATTCTAGACCAAATATTGGATGGAAGAATTTCTGATCTCCTGTGCCACTGAAAACAAGATGAGCAACACCACACACACACACACACACACACACACACACACACACACACGCACACACACACACACAACCTGTGACCCTGACATCAGTGTGTGCATGCTAAAATCCTGTGTTTCCCTCCTAGGCCATCCAGTACTCAGTGGTTGAGATGCAGGGTTCAGTGACAAGCGAGTGATTCTGAGCAGATGCTGTCTTCACCTAGGTCCTCCAAGAATATGACAGGGAAAATTAATTCATTTTCACTGGCCGGCTGGAGTCGGACTCTAACTGTCCTTTCAACACCGATTCAATTTGCACTTGACCAGGAATGCGATCTGCCGAAGCTGAGATATTGCGTTTTGGGTCCTGACTGGCACATCTCTGTGCTGAGAGAGAGAATGATACATATTACATTATGATACATTATGGCACAGGTGTCTCACTATATGTTGGAGAGACAGGTGAAGCTTTTAAGACATGCCAGTTATTTATGTTTTTTTCCTTCCAGTTGTTTCTCCATGAATAATATTTTCCATGAAGGCTGTATTAAACCAGCAGGCTAAGAATCCATCTCTGCTTTGGCAATATATCACGCATCACTGTTGCGTTGACAGGTGAAAATCAAAACCAGGAATGATTTTTTTTTACCTATCACCTTCTTCTCAGTCACTCAGAATCCAATGTACATGATTAGCTGGTGTTGAAGGTCAAAGGCCAGACACTGACCATCATTTCTAGCTGACATTGTTATCCAAAACGGATGGAATCCATAGGAGGAAACATCAAGCAGATGTTTGAATCAAGGCCTCTCAAGTGATCAAAGGACTCCTTCCTATCCATGTACTCCTCAGATTTATAATACATCCCACATATGTCTAAAAACATGGATGAGATAGTACAAAAAATCTTGAGTTGAGCCTAAGAGACACTTGTAGCACCAACTAAACCAATGGCAAGACTGTGAAGCTTCTTCTGCGTTTCTCAAGCAATTTAAGGTGAATCTTGCATAGGAACTGCCATAATACATAACATTAGATCCAATTCGTATGAGTTTCTATGCACTTTTACATTTCAGATTCATCACCATGGCCTGGCCACAGCAGTCGACTGGCCGCTGCCAAGCCATGGTCTCCCCACACAACCCATACTCAGTGGATCATTAAGTGACTTCATAGCCACTTATACAAACCCGGTCGGCAAAAAGCAAACATCAACAAGGTTTCCACACAACCCCTAATTGTTCAGAGGGAATTCCCAAAGGCCGGCA
Source organism: Centroberyx gerrardi (assembly GCF_048128805.1). NCBI lineage: Eukaryota > Metazoa > Chordata > Actinopteri > Beryciformes > Berycidae > Centroberyx > Centroberyx gerrardi. Next base: position 6,744,779 of record NC_136014.1, read on the forward strand.
CTTAGTCATGATGCAGTTTATAAATTCAAAATTTAACACGGGGAAATGATTCACATTGCCTAATGGGGCCTGTATATGCCATGTGACATTTTGTCTCCTATCACGTGCTGCTTGAGGTTATATTCAATGTTTAAAGCTGCACTATAGGCAGCATTTTTATGTAAAAATAGACCCATCTTTTCAGCCTAAATCACAAAGTTGGGCTCCAACAGAGAAGAGTGTCCCATCCCCACTGATTGAGATGCTGTAGATTAACCATATATGCCCAAATTATATTCTGGTGTGGGGTATGGTCACTGTATGTCGGGTATTGACATTCACACGGCGGCCATTTTGAACACTCGAGGTGGGAAATTGTGCTCTGAAAACTCATAAATAAAAACATATTAGAAACAGCATCTCAAGAATCCAGAGTGATACAGGTTCACATTTTAAGATATTTGGCCTATTATCATAAGCTACCAGAGTCTAGCCTAGGTAGCTAGTAGCTTACTAACTAGTAAGCTAACTAATTAACTTCCCTGCTAAATTCAAGCAGTTGTTGTGGTTGTTGTTCCAGAGATTGCTAGCTAATTTGATAAATGTTCGGTCTATCTCTGAACTCCTTGCTTATGTGTAAGTAATGCTAGTTTTATATATTTATGCCAGTCTTCAAGGTAGAGTTTCTCACCCCGAGAGTTCAAGTGATGAGTCGAAACTTAATTGTGAAATACAAAACTGTCCCATAATCAGTGCTTCGTCCAGAGAAAGCTGGACTTACTGGTGTGAGTCTCTCTCCTTCTTTTGGTATAAAGCATCACAGACCGGCCAGGATTTCTGGGTATTGAAGTTCAAACAGTTACCTCTCGCTGCCATTAGGAGCCACCAACATGGGAAGCTGCCTAGTGAAGCTTTAAGGGCAAAAGAGCATATTTCTCTAAATGTCAGTGACTTTTGCATTGTTGAAAGTATTGCATGATAAGGCCACAGATCGCCTATATTGGCCTGAAGCAATGTTCCATCATCACTCAGCCCAGTGACCAGGTCAAAGTCTTGAGTACGTTTGAGTTTGTTTGCCTGAGCTGTTCCTGATTTCATCATGGCTTTGTTTCCCTCTGTGGCCGATGCCGCCAGGATAGCTACACAAGCTGGAGACCACAGCGAGCCACAGCCAGCTCTCTGAATCTCTACCCCTCCTTCCTCCTTATCCTTATCCCTCCTTCACTTTCTCTATCCACTCCTCTCTCCGTGCCAGGCCAGTTCCCATCTGGCCGCAGCGGAGCTTTCCAAAATAGAAGCATAACTGCAGCAGCGCACCACCCAAAACCAGCAGTCAGCCAGTCGTCTCAGCATCTCTCGCCCTATTTGACAGATGTTCCCCCCCCCCCCCCGGCTCGATCTGGCTCTTAACAAGAGGGTGGTGGCACAGCGCACAGAGACTTTTCTTAACACAGTGCATGTGGTTAACCATCAGAGGATAGGGCTGGTAATTTGTCGATGTACATGAGGAGAGGAGAGGAGAGGAGAGAAGAGGAGACTATTGACAAATGAGACTATTGCTGAGGAGATTGTCAGCCTCTAGCGGCCTCTACACTGTATTTTACATTGTGAGCCACCAGGTCAGATCTACCGGAATATTTGTTGGATTGCTTTATAGCACAAAACAGGAAGAGGGCGCTGTTCTTCCAGAGCAAACAGAGCTAAAGCTTTCAGAGTTTCTCACAATGGCAGATGGTGGGAGGAGTGAAAGGCCAATGGAAAAATCACTTCCAACATGTTTATCCTCTTTAACCTAAGAAGCAAAGATCTTCTTTGTGACAGGAGGGATCAGGGTTTATGGGAAATGTGGTCTTCATTTTGAGAAACACTAGCACTAACAATATCACTGATGTGAGATAGAGGCTACCAATCGTCTCCACTATGGTCTCATTTGTTTATGGTAATTATGCCAAGTTATCACGATTAATTTGACAATGATATATTGATGCTTAAAAATGCTAGACGTTGCACCTTTAAAATCTGGCTTTTATTGTTTACTTTTAAAATGGTACCAATCTCTTCAAAGGGAGCAGGAGGCAACATCATATACCCAAAGTGAAGCAAAGACCTTGACTCAAGCAACATGATTTGATTATGAATGAATGGTGGTTCTGGAGCAACAGATGTGGTTTCATGGGTTTCCAACATCATAACTTACATGTGTACTGCCATCCCTTCCACCTCAGAAATCTCCCTCTTAGGCTGCAGACGGCCGTGAATCCCCTCCATCAGCCTCTGTTCCAAGTCCCTCAAAGAGAGGAGCTTATTGGCATAGACATCTGAGAAATCAACTATGGCTCCCCTGGACTGTTTTAAAACGTCCTGATATTGCATGTCATAGCTCTTATGGCGCTGGAATGCAAAGCTTACTTGGGAAACAGATATGGATGCGTATCAAAACAAGCCTGTTGGGACGAGCAGAAGATTGCCTTCCAAGTTGCCTGCTGTCTTTTTGGTTTTGAAGAGCGATATTGCTGATATTACCGACTGTCAGGGGCTTTCAGATCTTTTGTGATCTGATCTTCAAATTAGAATCATATAGAATAAGATAACGTCATTGAGAAGTGGTGAAGAACAGATTCAATTTGGTTTCAATCTTCCAACTGTCCCATTACCCCTCTTCCACACTGTATGCTAAATCAAATGAAACACAATAATTTGGCAATAAAAAGATGGGAGCATCTGACCAACTGCATATCTATCTGAGGATTCTGGTCATGAGAAGGTTAAGCACCCCTGAATAGAATAGAATAGAATAGAAGAGATTCCAAGGTCTTAGTAAACAATATTGCACTCATATTCTGCACATTTGTACTCCCCACATGCAACATCCTATTCTACATCAGGCCAAATAAAAGGCTTGGGTGCCTCTCCATCATTCTTTGTGGTGACAGAGGTCAGAGGTCACTAATGGAGCCTGCCAGGAGAAGGCTGCACATCATTACTGCTCCACCGTCCGCAGGGTGCAGGTCCCTAATCAACAGCTGATGAATGCTGGCCCGGGGTCGGCCCGCGAGCTGCCTAATAAAGGCCGTCCGGCTGGTCGGCCCTCGCAGATGAAAGGGTTCACATGGATGATGCTTCCCCCATCCGACTGCTGAGGTCGAGCTCCTCCGGTAAGGTCACCGGTCACCCGCTTGGTTCAGGAGGGGAGACCGTCTCCGTCAGCCGGTGATGTAGTGTGAAATGAAAAGGTGGGTAAACTATGACCTCCAGTTGGTTATATTTTCAGAAAAACCTGAGAATATTTTTACTGTTGTGATGATTTTCTCCAGAATTCCATCACTATCTGTATTGTAGAGATTGTAGTGAAAACAGTGAAACTATGATCATTCTGATGATTCTTCTACATTCTGTAATTGTGTTAACTCTAACTTGTAAATGAAATAATGGTGAAGTTTAACAATTCATCAATTTGCTGGGGACCCATTGGAACCCCTTCAAGGACCCCTGGTGGTCCCTGGATCCCATGTTGAGGACCACTGAACTATGAATCTGTCTCATGAAGATTAAAGGCAACCTAAAAAGGTGGGTGAACTCTTTCTTTCTCTTATTATGCAAATAAAAAGGCAGATAATCTCAGTTTTTATGTTTACCCGCTATTACATCCCTGCAGACAGCAATATACCCATTCAAACAGAATGGATCCTCTTATCTATATTCCTTTCTCTCATTTCCTAGAGTCCTAAACAGAGCTCCCTCTTACGGCGAGCACACACACCTCCTACGGCTATGTTTTTGCAATTTAAGCAGAAACGCCGGACATCCATATGACACATGTCACAGCATCTGCCTGTGGAGAAGCTCTAGGCGGGTTTGAAAACAGTCGCGGCCCTGCGCAGGCTCCTGCAGTGAGGAGAGGCCCGGGAGCCGCGCTGTGTTGTTACTGCAGCCGCCGCCAGACATTTCCTCCGCGTCCTGCACGTGCCGTGGAAAAAAAAACATCAGAGTCCCCTTCCAGTGAAGTGAAACACGCTTCCCCTTTACCAACCTGCGAAAGAATGCGAGTGACGCATTTAAAAATCACAAAATGAAACATTAACTCGGCATTAACGGGCAGACGTACCTGAAAATGAATGGAAAAGCAATAAAAGAGGGACAGCAGAGAGTACAATCTGTAAGATGTTTTCAGTGTGGAGCGTCGGTCACATGATGACCGCTATGGAAAAGGAGGTGGGTCTAGGAAACATTCATTTTATGTTATTTTATTTTATTGAAGTAGGTCATGCTCATCATTGAGATTGAGAATGTCTTTTTCAAAGGGAGACTTGGGCAAGAAGGCAGCATCATGAGAAACCACATCACAAATAGCAATGAATATGTTTACTTGTATGTTAATAATTCGAACTTACCTGATGAGGCAATACTGCAACTATTGAAATTGTCATGCAAAGGCCTTTATCTGATTATCTTAACTGGGGTAAGGTCATAATCAGAGTAAGCATGCTCCAGTTAACACATCTAGACTGTTCTGTTCTGCTGAATCTTTCCATTTATTGGGGCATGTAAATGTCTTAGTCAGATTTCTTGTGGTTTTTCAAACTGTGTATGTCGGTCATCGGACACAGTAACCCAGATGTTGTATTTACAAAGCAAACCACAGAGCCTACTGTAGCACAGTGCATGTAGGACAATTATTAAATGAATCCATGTAAACAAGGTTGGTAGAGAAATCACATTACTCTGAATCATGTAAACATTGTAATGGATATATTGCCTTATATATTGCCTTATTGCCAGAGTATTGCTGTGCATGTAAACCTACTCATTGTTGATATATGAAATGCATGGGGGTGTCAGTAGCCTAGAGGTTAGAGAAGCAGGCTTGTGATGGGAAGGCTGCCGGTTTGAATCCCCGGACCGGCCGTGAAAATGTGGGTGTGGAAAGTGAATGAGTAACGCTCTCCTCTCCCTCAGCAGCCACTGTCCAAGTGCCCAGTTGCTCCAGTAAAGCAGCTCAGTGTCCAACAGTAGAAGCCTGTGGTTATACTGGGCAGCTCCCAGGTATGAATGTTGGGAACTGTATGAATGTGCAGCAGGGTGTTGCTGGAAAAGAGCATGTATGCTCAGTTGACTTGCCCTGGATAAATAAAGGTTTAAATAAAAACAAAATGTACACCAGCAAAAATATACTAATTCACTGTATGAGTTCTCAAAACTCATCAAGAGAGACCAACTTTTTCATTTTGAAATCATTTTGGGTAGCGAGGACACGGGAGCCGTGAGCAGACTGGGAGGCTCTGAGCGTGGCAGGAGCTGCTGATGCGTGACACGAGGTCACAGATCCCGAAATTAGTTTTAAAGATTTTATTCACAACCTTTCAGTTTCAGACTGCCTTGGCTCCGATCCCAGAGACCTCTACTTCGACAAGTGCAGGGCAGAAGTCACTGAAGAGAGAGAGAGAGGGAGAGACCTCACCCTGAAAGCCAATGAACATGGTTTTTAACTATCTTCACCAGCTATCAAAGAATGACAGGGAATGGTTGAGAGGTCAGCAAATTAAAAAGGAAGCCCTCTCAGTGTGTGTGTGTGTGTGTGTAAACTGGCTTTACTTGGAGGCTTTGCAGCTGAATGGAGTTGTCACTCATGCCACCACTAGGTGGTGCTCTTGTACAAGCTGCTGCTGTCTCTTTTAACAGTTTAAACCTGCAATAAGCGACTTCAGACCCTGTAACAAATCCTCAAACTAATGTGTGGAGATTTCCGTGAGACGTAATGATATAAACAAATAGCCACACACGCGGGCCAGCTGTGTTGTTGTTTTCACCTCTTTCCTAAAGTGTGTTGTCAAAGTCGCCCCGAGTAATGGCGATCGATAAAGTGAACGAGTAAACGTTTTCAACTAGTAAACATGCTACCTACCTCTTAACTTGTCATTGTGGGACATGTAACCTTCAGTGGGAGAAAAATCTGGCAAAGCGAGACTGGTAACGGGCGATATTTCTCTGTAGGTTAAGTTTAGCCATTAGCCTTTATGCACGGTTTGTCCTTAAGGACTTCCATAGCCAAGTAGCTTTGCTGTGTGTGTTTATAAAATGTGTTGCAGTTTCTGTCACCCTCTAGTGGTCAGAGAAAATCGCTTACTGTAGCTTTGTGTAGAGCAGTGATTCTCGACCTTTTTCATATCAAGGACCCTAATTTAGCCCACATTAGAGCCACGGACCCCATTTGATGAGATTTTGTCTCTCAAACCCAAATCTGATAATATATTTATTGTTAGATATGATTTTGTCCAGAATTCCATGACTATGTATTGTAGGTAGAGAGATAACAGTGACACTATGACCAAAATAGTCATTCTTCTACATTCTCTAATTGTGTTAACTTCTTGTAAATGAAATAATGAAGTTTAACAATTCAGCAATTTTCTGGAGACCCCCTGGAACCCCGTCAAGGACCCCTGGTGGTCCCCGGACCCCACGTTGAGAACCACTGGTGTAGAGTAACTTACTCTTTAAACTTCTTAGTTGAAGTAGTTGACTTAGCTGTTTCAGCCGATGTTTGTTAGCTGTTTGCAGTTAGCAAGTGCTAACTTTTCTTCTCCACTAAAGGTAGGCTAAGCTATGTTACTTCATATAATTTAAGGGGCTCAAGTTGATGATGCTTACCAGCTAGGTTTGCTAATATGCTGATTTTGACGAGAAGAGCTAGCGAGAGAAGCACAATCTTTGACAATGTTATGCTAACGTCATCTTTCAGTTGAGTTTTGACAGTTTGCTAAACATTTGTGCAACAGACACATCTGCACGGTTCTCAAGTAAGTGTGACACACTTCATGGCCTTAATGCCCAGACTTGCATAACCTTAAAGACGAGATGAAATGAAAAATGCCTTTTTAACCCTTTTAGATCACATCCCCAGTCATACTGTGCACCTATTTAACAATATATACCAAAAAAAATACCAAAAATCAATTTCTTTGTGTTCTTATATCAAAATTCAATCATGTTTTCTTCCTGTAAAACAAAATATGCCGTGTGCTTACGTAAGCATGCCCGTAACTAATTTCAACCAATAATATCATGACATCCACCCATCAATCAATCTTCAACTTTTAGCGCACAGAGCTAAGAGGCTAAGATTCATTAGTTAGCTAGCTAGCAACAGCATGGTACTTCGGTGTGTCTTCGGGTGTTATGACACACCCACTTTTCAACGTTCAAATCAAATTCCTCCCAACGTTATGTCCCGCCTGTCTTTCCTGTTTCACTCGGAAATACGTCACGATACGGAAGTTAGATACTCTCGAAATGCCGTTTCATCTCGACTTTAAAATGCCATAGTCGCCATTTTGTGGTGTACCGGCCAAATTAAGATGGCAAGCAGTGGAAGGACCTTTCTATCCATTTAAGTTCTGTGGTGAAACCATTATACAAATTGTTTTTAATCCTGATCTTTGGGACACAGACCCCTGTTGGTTTTCATTCTAGCCATCTAATCAGAGACTGATTTACACCTGGAATGCCAGGTGAATGCAATTAAAGCTACACTAAGCGATTTTCCGCCCACTAGAGGTGACAGAAACCGTAACACGTGTGTAAACACACACAGCAAAGCTACTGGGTGATGGAAGTACTTAAGGACAAACCGTGCATAAAGGCTAATAGCTAAAATAAACGTCGCCGGTTACCAATCTCGCTTTGCCAGATTTTTCTCCTGCTGAAGGTTACATGTCCCACAATGACAAGTGAAGAGGCAGGTAGCAAGTTTACTACTTTAACAAGTTTACTCGCTGACTTTATCGATTCCACCATTACGATTCAGGGATGGGAGGGGGAGAGCACCGCTTTCAAACAGCGAGGGAAGAGACAAGCTAGTTTTTTTTTTAAAAATGAAAAGCTACTGAATGGAGCGGGAGGAGCTTCGATTCAGACCGACTTTGACAACAAGCTTTAGAAAAGAGGTGAAAACAGCAACACAGCTGGCCCGCATCTGTGGCTATTTGTTTACATCATAATGTCTCATGGAAATCTCCACATAGCACACGGTAGTTTCAGGACTGTTTATAGGGTCTGAAATCGCTTATTGCAGGTTTAACTTCAATTAACTACCGGGTAGGTTAGAAAACCAGCATTACTCAGTCCTGAGGACCAAGATTGAAACCTACTGCTACAATACATGTTTCCTAATCAGTGTTTCTCAGCACCATCCAACAACAGTCCCCAAGACCCCTTATCCTGGTTTATCCAGCTCTACTCTTGCACACCTGATTCAATTAAGGTGTCATGAAAATGTGTAGCCCTTGATTGGATCAGGTGTGCAAGAACAGGGCAGCTGGGGCAAAAACCTGCAGGACAGGTGGGCCTTCAGTACACTGTCCTAAATCATGTTCTATCAGTTGAATTGGCTACAGGTGTGTAGCCTTATAGAGTAACTTATAGAGACGTCTCAAGGACATTCAAAGGAATTTGGATGCACCTAAACTCATTTGGAATATCACTGCAAAGGGTTTGAATACTAATTGACTCAAAACATTTCAGCTTTCCATTTTTAATTAATTTGTAAATAAAAATTCCACTTTAATCCTAATTGTATCCATTTTGAATTCAGGCTGTAATACCACAAAATACAGAAAAGGTCAAGGGGGTTGAATGCTTTGAAGGCACTGTACCGACTTCAAGAACTACTCAAGAAAGTACTGTAGAAGAAAAGCTACTCAATTAACAAGAGTAATTGTAACTTGTTACTTCCACCCTTGTCTCATGTCTATGTGTGTCTGTCTGCCTGTCTGTTACCTCTCATGTTGGGATAGGAGAGATGATAGACAGCTTTCCCTCCCCTCTGCTTCAGAAACAGCTGGAGGACTCCGGCCAGCTGAATGGATCTAATTAGCTAAGTAGTGCGGGAGCTACTTCCAAGAAGCAGAAGAAGAAGAAGTGGACACAAAAACACACTTTCACCCTGAGACGACACAGACAACTGGAGTAGTGAGTTATTTATTGAGGTACTGCACCTGCTGACCTCTTGCAAAGAAGATGGACTGAGTTCTACTGTCATGTTGGTTTAAATGATATGGATGGCTTGTTAATCACTAGGTGTGGCCCGGTGCTTGTGCATCACACCTGGTTGTGAAAATAAAATATATTCCTCTGACAAGTATATATCGTTTCAGAGTTAGTTCAGGACTAAGACATTTTTACCAGCTTTGTAGAATCATCATGTCAGATTTTTTAAATGTAAATCAACAGGAAATAATGAGAAAGGCCTACTATAGGCCATTCATCATAACATGTATACAATCCAGAGGTGTGACCAAGTCAACTTTTCCAAGTCCCAAGTCAGTCTCAAGTCTTGAGGCACAAGTCTCAAGTCTCAAGTTACCAAGTCAAGTCCAAGTCAAGTCCATGTCAAGTCCATGTCAAGTCCGTGTCACTATAAGTCTCAAGTCTAAATGTAGATTACCAAGTCAAGTCAGAACAAACCAAGAGTCCAGTATCAATTTAATATCTTAAAGAAAACTAAATATCTAGGACTTTTCAATGCAATATGGTTTTAATAGGATAAAAACTTGGTAAGAGCATCATGAGTTTGATTTCTATAATCAGTTTCAACTTCAATAAATTCAATCATTCCATACAAATTCGGAAAACAGAATTTAAATTCAGTTATCTGCTGGAACAAATCTCATCACTTTCAATCTAAGTCATTTACACAAACACAAGATCTTTTGTCAAGACTTTAGAAACGTTTTCAAGTCATCAAAGTACAAGCTGCTTTGGGCTATTTGTGAGGGAAATTGACTTGCTTAACTGTTTTGATTTGAACTTTACTTATCAGGACCACCAATGTCTACTGTTGGCAGCAGTGACTTTATTTATATTTTATCTCATTTATATTTATATATTATTGTTTATATTTCTTACACTCAAAATGGGCAGTTGTGCTTTTGAATGGTGCAGCAGTGACTTTATGACTTCAGAATGGGCAGCATTCTATAGAACTGCCATGTTCTGTACCTTGGTTGCTGCTGACTGGTGTCAGATGAAGATTGTCTACACTGCAAAGCATGCGCTGGTAGCTTACAGTGTATTTGTTTGGCATGTTTTCCAAAGCTATTGCGGGGATTTTACGCTTGCCTAAAGGCCAAAAGGTAAGTTTCACATAAGGACAGACTTTCAGCAGTAGTTAATACTTTTACTTTTAATGTAAGCTTGTAAATGGAGAACGTTGGCATTACACAGACTTGCATCGACAAGTGTTTTGCAGATACTCTCTTCTGTGAGTCATGCCAACTTCTGTCAGTTGTGAAAGCAGTTTATGTCTCTGTCATATTCAATAATGTGTATTCTTCTTTATTCCAATCAGCACAAAAAAAGGAGCCCCGATGAGCAGCCTACCGGGGGCGATGACGGCAGACTGCAGTCCAATCCACAGGAGAGGTGAGGAAATTCTTCATGACTATATTCCTTCACTATCTATGGTTCTGTCATTAGCTACTTTATCCAGTCTGGTGGATAATTTCACCCAAAGTGCCTAGAGAAAACCATGAGTGCCTACAATGTCAGTGTGGCCCTTATCCTGGTAGTGTTAGTACCAAGCTGTACTCACTCAGGACTAGAGAGTCATTAATTATTCATTATTCATCCATAATCTTTGACCAAACATAGCATCCTCACACACACAGAATATACAGTAACTCTCCAAAATACTTCTTACACACCCTCTTTAATGCCACATCATTTGAAAGACAAAATTGTCCATAGTAATTGATTCAGTCAATCTTGGATAGAAGTAAGGGCAATGTAAATCTCCACTATTAGCTTCATTACTATTACTTCAGTACACGATAGAATAACCAACTGTGTTTCTCTTTATCAGCTGTGTTGACTTGAAGGACCCCAGAGAGGAGAATGGGGTCCCCGACCCTCCGGCCACCTCCGCCCCCCCAGTCTCAGAGCCTGAGACTGGGAACCAGCCGAAGGCCAAGAAGCCTTGGTGGCGGAGGTTGTTTCGCCGCAAGGTAAGTTTCACACAAAGTGCCGGTGCTAAACATTAACCAGATTTTTAGTAATTTGTAGATTTTACATTTGAACTAAGCCGTACAAAAATTTATTTTATAGTTTATTAGTCTGTTGCTGCTGCCTCTGCTTTATTTAACCATGTGTGTATTTCTTTTCTCCCAACAGAAAAAGAAGAATAAGGATGCAGCAGGTGTGGAGGCCAACGCCAACGTCAAGGCTGCAGCTGCTGCTAAGGCCTCCCCAACACAGAGGGAGGAGACAATTGAATCCACTTGTCCCGGCAAAGTGGAGGAAGCCACCAGCAGCAGCCATCTTCAGGAGGAGTCCACCTCCACTAAGCAGCCGGACAAGAAGGCTGACACCTCAGTGGCGACCACCATTCCTGAGGTGGGATGTCCAGTGCCCATCCAGATTCCTCCCCAAGCCATCCGGAGGCTCTCAAAGAAGCAGCTCGCCTTCCTCCGGTAAGCATAAACACACACAATGAATGTTCATTTGCATGCACATTTACACATAAGATACAAAGCTGTTACAAAACATTAATCCATGCAATACCAGTAAAATATAGAGGGAAGAAAATGAATTCCAGTTTGTGATTTGTCATTGAAGAAGATATGATGTTATTGTGTCGTCTGACTTGTTGTGTTTGTGTCTAAGGTTCCCCAACCTGGCCCAGACCTGCTACATGAGCTCCATCCTGCAGAGCTTCCTGACCCTGAAGCCCTTTCAGGAGATCAACCACCAACGCATGGTTTGGAGTCCGCTCTCTGTGGCTCAAGTGATCAGGTACATGCATGCCCACCCTTCCACACACACACACACGTAGCTTCCCCACTCTGCAGTGACACACGCGATCACTTGTAAGTTCCTCCGCAGACTTGCAGCTCAAAAAGAAATACAGAATACTAAAGCAAAAGTCTCTCTTCTCTTCCATTCTCTCCTCTCCTCTGTTCCTTTGCTCTTTCTCTCCAGAGGGTGTGTGGATGTCGGAATGTCCCGTTCCTCCGACAGCGTGCGCCACATACGCAAAGTCAAGTCTTTCAAGAGGACGGTCTCCGCTCACGCCATCGAGTCTGGAGACAACGGGGAAAAAGTGAGTCAACTTTTTATCTTCAACAGCAGCACGCAGATCTAAATTGGATCAGGTGTGCAGTACTGGGTTGAGAAACACTGTCTTAAAGGGTAACTTCGGTATTTTTCAACCTGGACCCTATTTTCCCATCTTTTTGTGTCTAAGTGACTAAAGGGGACAACAATTTTTGAAATTGGTCCAGTATTGAGCGAGATCGCATCGCCGGCAGCCGCGAAACGAGCTGCAATGTAATCCGACGGGGCAAATCGCACCGTCAACATACGTCCACTAAAAGTGCTTGTTTTTGCCACTGACAGGCTCAGATTGTTATTATAAGTGTCTGACAACATTATGGAAAGGACCCTACAGAGAAATTAAACGTTTTCTTTACCTTTCGCTTGATCCGGTCTGTGTGTAATTTCCTGCAACAACTCAACTCTCGCGAGACTTGGTTACACACAGACCGGATCAAGCAAAAGGTAAAGAAAACGTTTCATTTGTCTGTAGGGACCTTGTTTGTCCCCCTTTAGTCACTTAGACACAAAAAGATGGGAAAATAGGGTCCAGGTTGAAAAATACCGAAGTTACCCTTTAAATCATGTCCCATCAATTGAATTGGCTACAGGTGTGCTCAAACCAACTCGTAGAGACATCTCAAGGGCTACGTACACACTGCAACTAAATACGGTTGTCACTCCTCATTGGAGCTTATTCCTGTTACGTTCACACACAGTTTGGTTATTAAGGAGAGTGACAACGGCATTCTACAACCGAACTCATTCCCTGAAAATTCAGGTATTGACAACCGAATTTGAGAGCGGATTCAGTTAGTCTGAGTAGTGTGAACCAGAACCGGATTGGACAACCGGTTGTTACGTGACGTAAGGCGCAACACTCGTTACGTTATGTAACATTATCACATTATCAAATTTTCTATCCAGTCTGTTTCCTCAACATTGCGGTTGCTCCTACCTGTTCTGCGGCCTTGGGCCCAAATGTTGCCCTTAAAAGTATCAAGTTCATGCGGTGGAAAAAGAGAATATGACGCCGCTGTCAGTGGCGGTTTATTAAGATCTTATGGATAAATTGATGCCTCTGATTACTGGTGTTATTGGTGTCAAGTAAACTGAAAATACAGGCAATGGTAGCCGCCATACTGGTATGAAGTAAACATTACTATGGTTACAGACATTCTTTACAACCATCGCGAGATCGGAGGAGTGGAGCGACTCCTGTTACCCGTACATACACAGTCTGATAATTTTGCTCCGCTCTGCTCCAGTGTGTACCAGACATATGCAAATTCACTCATTCATAAATTCGGTTGTCACTACTGAATTCTGGCAGTGTGTACGTAGGACATTCAAAGGAATCTGGTTGCACTTTAACTCAATTTGGAATGTCACTGCAAAGGGGTTGGATGCTAACTGACTCAAAACATTTCAGCTTTCCATTTTTATTAATTTGAAAAAAGAAAAAAAAAAAAATCCACATGAATGCTAATTTTATCCATTTTGAATCCAGGCTGTAACACCCGAGAATACAGAAACAGTCAAGGGGGCTGAATGCTTCGAGCCGAAGGCCAAGAAGTCTTGGTGGTGGAGGTTGTTTTCCTGTCGCCGCAAGGTAAGTTTCACACAAAGTGCCGGTGCTAAACTTTAACCAGATTTTTAGTAGTTTGTACATTTTACATTTGAACTTGCAAGTTGTGAATCAGAGCGCTGTACAGAAATGTATTCTATAGTTTATTAGTCTGTTGCTGCTGCCTCTGCTATATTTAACTGTGTGTGTTTCTTTCCTCCCAACAGAAAAAGAAGAATAAGGCTCCAGCAGCTGCTGAGGCCGAACAAGAGCGGCCCGCCTCCCTGACACAGAGGGATGAGGCGGTTGAATCCACTTGTCCCAACAAAGTGGAGGAAGCCACCAGCAGCAGCCTTGTTCAGGAGGAGTCCACCTCCACTAAGCAGCCGGACAAGAAGGCTGACACCTCAGTGGAAACCATCACTCCTGAGGTGGGACGTCCAGTCCCCATACGGAGGCTCTCAAAAAAGGAGCTCGTCCGCCTCGGGTAAGCACACACACACAATGAATGTTCATTTGCATGCACATTTACACATAAGATACAAAGCTGTAACAAGACATTAATCCATGCAATACCAGTAAAACATAGAGGGAAGAAAATGAGCTCCGGTTTGTGATTTGTCATTGAAGAAGATATGATGTTATTGTGTCGTCTGACTTGTGTTTGTGTCTAAGGTTCCCCAACCTGGCGCAGACCTGCTACATGAACTCCGTCCTGCAGAGCCTGCTGACCCTGCTGACCCTGAAACCCTTTCAGGAGATCAGCCGCCAGTGCGCGATTTGGAGTTCGCTCCCTGCTGCTGAAGTGATGAGGTACACACACACACACACACACACGTAGCTTCCCCACTCTGCAGTGACACACAATCACTCATAAGTTCCTCCGCAGACTTGCAGCTCAAAAAGAAATACTGGAATACTACAAATACTAAAACAAAAGTCTCTCTTCTCTTCCATTCTCTCCTCTCCTCCTCTCTGTTCCTTTGCTCTTTCTCTCCAGAGGGTTTGCGGATGTCGGAATGTCCCGTTCCTCCGACAGCATGCGCCACAAACGCAAAGTCCTCAAGTCCTTCAAGAAGATGGTCTCCGCTCACACCTCCAAGTTTGGAGACAAAGGGCAACATGTGAGTAAGCTTTGTATCTTCAACAGCAGCACGCAGATCTTTACTGATGTTTTTTATTTCACCACCTGCTGATACTGTCTCCTCCGTGTGTTGATTTCTCTGTTTGTTTCTGTGTGTGTGTGTGTGTGTGTGTGTATATATTCAGGATGCTCACGAGTTCCTCACCTCCGCCTTGGAGCTGATCGAGTCTGCATCTCCAATGCTGCAGGAAATCGTGGGGAAAATTGGCAGAACTTACACCTGCCCAGTGGAGGCCCACCTGGCCTTTAACATGCAGAGCGCCAGGACCTGCAAGGGGTAAGACTACACAGCAACACACATCACACACATGTTTCCGCCTGCTGGGACGTCATGGTGGGCTAAAGACTCCCATAGGTGACCATTGTTGTAGTTTCAGCCTGTCAGGATTCAGTTAGGACCCCACCACAGAGACGTTTGAAATGCAGGACAGCCTTCAACACTACAATACAGATCTGACTTGAATCATTTTGTTGTGTGATTGTACTAAATGTCAGCAACTCTCTTGGTATGATGTTTGTGCATTATTCCCCTACTGTTCAGATATACTAAGTTGTAGTAGTCTTGATAACAAAACATGCTAAGAAAGTTTGCATTAGATTTTCATGCCATTGACTGATGTGTGATTCTCCTCAAGTCCAGTTGCGGTACAAAGTCCGTCAAGCAGGAGGACTTATCATTAACTGTGTGGCTGTATTTTTATGTGTATTGCCCCTTTACTGTGTAGATGTGGTGTGCAGTCCTTGAAAGTGGAGAACTCCACCATCCTGTCCGTGGACCTGGTGCCTGGAGGCTCAGTGGGACACTCGCTGCAGCGATACCTGACGGTAAGTGGCATTAGGATCGTCTGATGTGACGCCCCATGTAGCATTTAACACTTCAAATGCTACAAACTGGCCTGATTGGATGGATTTCAGTGAATCTGTAGCGAGGGAGCCAATCAAGACCATGCCCAGTTGTGATGCCTTTACTGGGGTCAGTCCAAAACTGCCTGGAAAAATGGGTGGATTTTTTTTTATTTAACCACTGAAACAAAATCAAATTCTAACAATGACTTTATTAAACATTTTTGATCATATATGTGTAAAAATAGTACATTTTGAATTTCTATAATATGGGACCTTTAAACATTTTAGTGTGAGTTCAACCCCGCCACTACCTACTAACCCACCACCAATGGTACCCCTAACTCCAAAAGGGGTTGTGTGTGTGTGTGTGTGTGTGTGTGTGTGTGTGTGTGTGTGTGTGTGTGTGTGTGTGTGTGTGTGTGTGTGTGTGTGTGTGTGCGTGTGTTGATGCAAGTGTATGGGTATGTTAGTCATTTTGATTTGTTGCCATTTATGCAAATCTCTCTCTCTCTCTGCTGCAGGAGGAGGAGTTGGATTATCGCTGTGAGTGTGGAGCGGAAACATCTGGCCAGCAGTGGTCCTTTTTGACCATGCCAAGGTGAGTGACATCACATCCATCAAGACAAGACAAAGTATATATAGGTCCAAAATCACAGAACTTATCCTTTAAGCAGTTTGTTCGACTCTTTTGTTTCACCATCTTGTCTCCCCTCTCTTCCTTTCCACTCCACATCCCTCCTTCTGTCTTCCACTCTATCAACTTCTGCTCCTATCTTTTCTCTCCATCTCTTCCCCTTCATCCCTTTCCTGTCCTTTGTGTCTACAGTGTGCTGGTCCTGCACCTGAAGCGCTTCAGGTTCGTTCCACCCTTGACCATGGAGAAGGTGCACGACCCTGTGGTTCTGTCCAGAGAGCTGCTGCTGAGCTCCAGACAGGCAAAGGACGTTTCTGACCTCTTGACCCCTGCCGGCCTTCCTGCCTCAGGTACTGTAGTGAGATTTGAACTTCATGTGGTGCTTGAATGAAATGATTTGTCTTGAGATGACAGCTATGCTTGTGTAGAAGGAGAAACAGTTTAGTGACAAATTGTCTCAGCCTTCTGTGATCCAGTCTTTGCAAGCAGAGGAAACATTGCAATATGTTAACTTGCTACTTGAAATGAAATATTGACTTTAGAAATGTAGTGCAGTGCATACAGTATTCTGTATATTTAGAATAGTGTGATATGGATTTGCATTTGAAATGTATAGACCCACAATCAAATTTAGTGAAATGTATTAAATACTGAATAGAAACAGACTCGTATTCTCTATTGTGTTTTTCTTCCCATTCTTTTATGATCCAGACACAGCGAGCAGAGAGGAGAAGGACGCTATGGTGAGGATAGAGATAGATGGATAAGTACAGAAAGAGAGAAAGAGACAGAGAGAGAGAGAGAGAGAGAGAGAGATGGATAAGTACAGAGAGAGAGAGAGAGAGATGGTACTGAGAGAGAATGACAGGAAATATTAAAAACCAAATAACAGGCTACAGAGTGCAGCTCAGCTGATAATTATGTCTAAACTGAGTTAAAAGGATTAAAACATGCTGGGAGTGTGTTGGTATTGTGTCTGTGTGTCTGTGTGTAGCAAACTGTTAGTAACTGTGTTGTTTCTCAGGCCGGGACTCGCTACAGTCTGGTCAGTGTGCTGAGCCATATCGGCTCCACACTGAACTCAGGTAAGATCAGCACACACACAAAATAATAATTGATATGGAGTCTCTTAAGATGTCCCATGTAACAGTGTGTCCTGTCCTCTCAGGCCATTACATCAGCGAAGGGGTCTATTCAGAGGGACAGGCAGGCGACGGGACAGACCGCTGGCTCTTCTACAATGATGAGCGGGTCAAAGAGACGACCGGCGCGTCTGTCTGCGACCGGCGGAAGGAAACGGCCTACATCCTCTTCTACCAAAAACAGGTAAGAGCACAGCACCGTCATGTCCTGCACTAAAGACACACAGACGATGTGGAAGAGACAGAAAGAGAAACACCACAAACGCTGATGTTCTTTGCTAGTTTCCCCAGACTGTAAGCCCACATCTCACAGTCCACGTGATTTCATGGTCAGATTCAAGTTCAGAAGGACAGGGGTCTTGAAAAGGATTCTGGATGTCACCCATCTAATGTTGATGAAATCCACTAATCCTGTACGTGTGTGTGTTGTCTGTGTTCTCAGCAGTAGAAGAGGCGGAGGTCGGTGGGACGGTCCTTCCTGGACCTGAACCCACCATGACCCAAACACTGTGCTTCAGGCCCCACAAGAGGACCTAGAAGAAAGACCACAGGTAAGTATAGTTTCTCTCTCTCCGTCTCTCTCTGAAATCCACTAATTCTGTACTTATGAATGTTGTCTGTGTTCTCAGCAGTAGATGAAGCGGAGGTCTGTGGGACAGTCCTTCACATCCAGTGACCCGGCGCCAAGAGCCTGGACCTGAACCCACCAGACGCTGCGCTTCAGGCCCCGCAAGAGGACCTAGAAGAAGGGCCGCAGGTAAGTATATTTTCTCTCTCTCCATCTCCCTCTGTCTTCCCTCTGCAGGCCATGAAGGTGGAGGTGAAGCTGGAGATCAAGGTGGAGAAAGAGGACAGACTACCTGCGTGTCCAGAGACCCGGCTCCAAGAGCCTGGACCTGAACCCACCAGACGCTGTGCTTCAGGCCCCGCAAGAGGACCTAGAAGAAGGGCCGCAGGTAAGTATAGTTTCTCTCTCTCCGTCTCCCTCTGTCTTCCCTCTGCAGGCGATGAAGGTGGAGGTGAAGCTGGAGATCGAGGTGGAGAAAGAGGACGGACTACCTGCGTGTCCAGAGACCCGGCTCCAAGAGCCTGGACCTGAACCCACCAGACGCTGTGCTTCAGGCCCCGCAAGAGGACCTAGAAGAAGGGCCGCAGGTAAGTATATTTTCTCTCTCTCCATCTCCCTCTGTCTTCCCTCTGCAGGCCATGAAGGTGGAGGTGAAGCTGGAGATCAAGGTGGAGAAAGAGGACAGACTACCTGCGTGTCCAGAGACCCGGCTCCAAGAGCCTGGACCTGAACCCACCAGACGCTGTGCTTCAGGCCCCGCAAGAGGACCTAGAAGAAGGGCCGCAGGTAAGTATAGTTTCTCTCTCTCCGTCTCCCTCTGTCTTCCCTCTGCAGGCGATGAAGGTGGAGGTGAAGCTGGAGATCGAGGTGGAGAAAGAGGACGGACTACCTGCGTGTCCAGAGACCCGGCTCCAAGAGCCTGGACCTGAACCCACCAGACGCTGTGCTTCAGGCCCCGCAAGAGGACCTAGAAGAAGGGCCGCAGGTAAGTATAGTTTCTCTCTCTCCGTCTCCCTCTGTCTTCCCTCTGCAGGCGATGAAGGTGGAGGTGAAGCTGGAGATCGAGGTGGAGAAAGAGGACGGACTACCTGCGTGTCCAGCGGCCCGGTGATGACAGGATGGAGCACCCGGATGCCACCTTGCCTATAGGAGGATGGGTTTCCCCCAGAGAGCCTGGTTCCTCCCAAGGTTTCTTCCTCTCAGAGGGAGTTTTTCCTTGCCGCTGTCGCCTCTGGCTTTACAACAGACCCATCTCATCACCTCCAGGTAGATCATTTCCTTGTAGAATTTCCCATTGGCTTTTCATGCTTCTGAACAAGGAAAGTACTCGCGCACAGTATGACAACCAACACAGGGACCGAAAAATTGACAAGAAAATCCCTTTCAATCTTCCTCCTCCTCCTCAATCTTCCCTCTAAGGCTGCGTTCACACATAGCGTATTTTTGTATGGAAAAAGCGCTGCCTGGAGAAATAAAAAGTGGATCATGATAACGTCACCTGACGTTAGCTGAGCAGCTGCTAGCTCAGTAACCAGCTGGTTAGCACTTTTATCAGACAATACAGTGTTGTGCAACAAACAAAGGCTTACCAGTTATTTCCAATACACATCCAGTATGATCCCACACTGCCTTTATGATTGGTGTAGCGGTAACAGAAATTCACTTATTACAACGACCAATTTCTCCACTGGCACTTGCACTGCGCGATTGGTCGGCTGAGAAAAAGCGGTTCACGTCACCCGGCGCTTTTCTGAAAAGTTGAACATTTCTCAACGCGCTCTGCTCTGCCGGAAAAAAAAAACGCCTTACAGCCGCTTCCCTTTGCTTTTCAATGGAATGCAGTTTAAACAGTTTATTGCAATTTGTGATGTTGCATGGATTGGAGGAACCCAGGGAGGTGAGACTCAGGGTGGGGGCATCGTCTCAGTTCGGAGTCTTCAGGCTCCATCGTGTCCCCCTGTGGTTACTATGGAGAAAGGATTAAAAAGACAGAAGGACAAGGGGTCGGGGGGGAGGGACGTGAGAACTGGAGCAAACAAGGGGGAGAGAGTTAAACAGGTATAAGTAGAGTTGGACAGGTAATTGGGGGAGGAGTTAGACCACGCCTTAATGGAATGCAGTTTAAACGGCTTATTGCAATTGGTGATGTTGGGTGGATTGGAGGAACCCAGAGAGATGAGCCTCAGGGTGGGGGCATCGTCTCAGTTCGGAGTCTTCAGGCTCCATCGTGTCCCCAAAAGAGCGTCAAATTCCAAGGTGTGCATGGGCTTTCCGGGTCGTGGAGGTTATTGCGGATGTAACAGTGGTAGGCTTGAGATGACCAGCGTCCGAGGATTTGTATGGAATGATGTGATATTCCTTGACTGGAGGCTGTGGAAGCGCCACCCATGCGGAAAGAATGGCCGGGGTAGTGTTCTGGAGACATGCCGGATTTGATCAGTACTTGGCGGAAATGGTGGTCCTCCATCTCCATCATCTCCTCACACTTCCTCTTCAAGCCTGCTTCTCCTCTTCAATCTTCCCTCTCTCTCCCCCTCCTCCCTCTTCCCTCTCCATCCTCCTTCTCACTCATCCTTGTCCGTCCCGCTCCTCCGGAAGAGTGAGAAGGACGGTGTTTTCCATCCCTGTGTCGGTTGTCATACAGTTTGCAGCATAATCATCTACCTGGAAGTCAGATTTTTATTGTCATGACATGGAGATGGGTTAATCTATATCAGCTTTATGCCTTTGGCTTGCTCTCTGGAGAAGATTTAAAAAATACAAATAAAAAAAATAATAAATAAATACAGTTGTTCCTTGTATTTACTCACTCTCAGTACTAGTGTCACTAAGTAAGGGTGAAAAGAGGCTCAGTGTTCAGTGAGTCTCATAAATGTTTGGACAGCAACACTGTTTGATGCTCCACAGCAGTTCGCCTTCTTCCTCTGGATGTTAAACGGCACAGTGACTATGTGCTTCATTTGCAGACTGTCTGCTTTAACATGAGGGAGTGTAGCCATATCATTAAAAGAAACACAAGCCCTTGGTACATGGTCCCTTCATTTCTGGGTGTGAAATACGAAGAAGAAGAAGAAGAAGAAGAAGAAGAAGAAGAAGAAGAAGAAGAAGAAGAAGAAGAAGAAGAAGAAGAAGAAGAAGAAGAGTTCAGTTTGTGCTGTTGAATGGGTTTTTACTACAAGTCCTGCCACAGTGTTGATCTGCTAAGAAGACATCAGACTGACAGCTGGATGGATACAAGCAAGAGTATAAACATGCATGTGGATTAACTTTTCTCTCTGCATGGACATTAGGTGTGACCAAGTCAACTTTCCCAAGCCAGTCTTGAAGCACAAGTCTCAAGTCTAAGTGTAGAACACAAAGTCAAGTCAGAACAAATCAAGAGTCCAGTATCAATTTAATATCTTAAAGAAAACTAAATATCTAGGACTTTTCAATGCAGTATGGTTTTAATAGGATAAAAACTAACCCTATGATCAGGTTCGACGTCAATAAATTCAATCATTCCATACAAACTCAGAAATCAGAATTTAAATTCAGTCGTCTGGTGGAACAAATCTCATCACTTTCTAACCCTAACTGGTCAAGTAATGTTAGCTAGTGTGTTAATCAGATGTGTTAACAAGACAGTGATGGTTGGCTGATCTAAACATACTATAGATCTGATGTGATCAGTTTTTAGTGATAAACGGCACAGAAATTAACTATTTATTCCATAGTGTTGAGATGGCTGAGTCGTAAATTTAGAAATACAATTCGCTGTTCTCTGACAGTTTTGCCCAAGAGCTGACCTCCAATATGTCTCCCAGAAGGACCCTCTGTCACCTGAAAGCCCTTTATTGATGTTTTCTGACTATCTGCTTCTGTTTTTTTCATGTTTTAACTATTCTTATTTTATACTATTCTATATTCTTAATGAAGGCTTTAAAGTGTTATATCATTCCATATCCATAATCCAAAAATGTAACAATTTAGCCATAATGGTATCATCATATTACTGTTTGAAACTCAGTTATAAAAATCTGTATCAATCATGTGTCAATCTACTGTATTTTCAGACCAGTTAATGATATATGGTATAGTTTATCAAAGTTGTATGTGTATACAACTTGTGTGTGGGTCACATCTGCAAATCTTCTGTTGGCGACTTGGGTGGAACCTGATGTTTCCCCATCTCCCGTTTGGAAGCCAGCCTTCTACTGATGAAAAACCCCTTCGCCCTTGGAGATACATATAGACCCAGTTTGTGCAACTGCAAGGTCTTTTTCCTGAAACATATTCCCATAAAGCCCGGTGCGTATAGCGGGCACCGTGCGGCACTGTATGGCACAGCGGCACAAATGAGCCTTTGTTGGCCTGTGGGTCTTACATCATCTCCAGACTCTCCAGCTCCAGTTTGGTGGGAGTCCCCAGTGGTACGCGTGACCCCACACTGACTCCATCTACTCTTTAACGTTCTCACAGAAGCCGCTGTTAGCTCCATCACTGCTCCGCACGTTCCCACGCAAGGCGTTCCTGGTCCTGTCAGTGTTCCTGCCCGGCCTGAGCATTGCTGCTTTGGATCAGGGGCTGCGGGGAGCTGAGCCCCGCTAGCAGGCAGGTCAATGGCCTCAGTGTTGAAACGGATCCTGAATGGCAGCATGGCTCCAACTGTGGCGGCTGCTGCTGCTGCTGCTGCTCCATCTCACCCTGCCTGCCTGCCTGCCTGCCTGCCTGCCTGAGCTCAGCTTTTCCAGCCGTAAGTCATTCCCGCTAATTAAGACAAGGGGCTCTTGCCCGTCCGTGAGGGAACCACTTTCACATGGGAAGCCCTCCGTTTTGTTTCCACCCCCCTGTGCCCAAGCACCAGTTAGCGGCGTTATGAGACGAGTCTCCGGCCGAGAAAAACACAGACGGGCCCTAATCCGTCGGCTCTTCCCTCAGGTCACCTTCGCTTGGCAGAAAAAGAAAAAAAAAAAGTTCCCCTCACGTGAACTCTGCTCAGCCAAACGCACCAACATAAACAATCGATGGAAATACTTATGAACTGCTCATCCTTCATCCAATAGACATTTTTAGATGATCTAACTTGACAGAGAGAAAAAATAAAATATGCTATGTGAATCTTGCCTCATTTTCCTATACCGAAACCCTCGCAACAAGGTTCTATTGATCAAACTCAAAACACATTATAAATGGCTGACATGTTGGCTGTGACATCAGTGATTCATCGCTTCCAAAGCTGCGCTCAGTCGGTCATTACTGTTCTGCAGCAAGTATTCGCCTGTGGTTCGGATCCCCTCCATTCCCGCTCTTGTACTGTATATTTACAACTTGATCTTTGCATGGCCTACTTTTTGCGGCTTGTAATTTAATTACAGTTACATCTCATTATAAGTCAAACGGGATAAATCGGTGAAATGTCTGCAATGTGAATGTGAATTATTGGTGGTCGGCTGCATTTGCGGGTTGTGAATGTGGCTGGTGGCAAACAAACACCAAACAATGTGGCATGGCATCTGAAAATATGACTTCAATCTTTCCATTTGGAGCGTTTCGTGTCATTATGGAACAAAAACATTTAGAAAATACTGAGAATGTTGAGGCCATTTTGCTCTGGCATACATGCACAAAAGGAATAAACCTCCCATACATCCATTGGCTGCACCTTCATCTAACATGCAACTTTGATAAGATGTAATATGAAGAACAACAACACTATAAACTCCCAGGTTTTGCTTTTTTTAGCTATGCCACACCATGTGCAAGGTTTACCAGCTGATAAAAATAGTGCCTTGGTAGCAACAATGATCACTCCAGAGAATAAGCAGTAAGACTCCCACAGCCATTGTGCATGGGTGTTTTTTTTATATGAAACACAGTAAAGTTGGTATGTGCCAGAGTAGAGGTGACTGGTTGGGTTTAACAAGGGGAACACTGTGTGACCGGAGAATGCCGGTAAACCAGAAAACCTCCCTTGGAATTAAAAGAGGTAGAAAGAATAGATTGGGAGAAAGTAGGAGAGAGAAAATATACGAGAGAGGGAGAGAGAGAGAGACCATAAAAAGTGGAGTACACCCTCAGAACATCCACACAAAGAGGCTGCTTTTACAAGATTTTTCCTCTGTGTGGAAATGAAGAGGAGCATCAGTAAATGCGTCTCATAGGGATGGCCTGCTGAGCTGTCTGTTGTAAAAAACAAAAATACAAAAACATTCGCTGTTCTGCTGGATTTGAATAGAACCCTGCAGCATTATATCTTAGTTATGTGAAAACAGCACCGGCTCTCTCTGGGTATTTTGCCAAGAAACTTTCACATTCTGTCAACAAGGCTTACATATGTAATTTATTCAGATCCATTTTAGAATTCCTGATCTAGTTTGTCATTTTGAGTCTTTCCCGAATGTTATTTTTTCTCATAAAGGTTGGTATTTTAATGATAATGACACACGCACGCACGCATATCTTATGTGGGATTAACAGGGAATTCAAACTGGATCCAAATCCATGATAAATGAGTCCATTATTAGTTCCATGGACTAAAAGCCTGTTTGTTCCCATGTTGTTGTTTTAGAGCAGCTCAGACCCGGGTAGTGAAAACACATTTCTGGGTTATATATTTTGCAAAGGGTTGTCGGTTTGGCCACCGAACCAAAGGCCTGTCAAAAAAAATCCCGCACGTTCTTATTTTAGTTTCAGCTCCCCCTCTCAAAACAAGGCCATTTGGCACCTGGTAGGTGTTTTTGGCGCCGAGGTGAGACCCCGTTCCACGCCGGTTGCAAATGTCCACTCTGCTCTCTGCCCCAGAATAACACATTTTCCCCCCAACTGCCTTCTCTCCATTGCAGAGCACCAGTAAATCTCTCACCAGGCTCACGCAATAAAATCGTAAAAGCAGCATCATGCAGCCTGTGAGTCAGTGGGGCTGCTGCATGCGTTAGGCCCGTGTCAAATGGCAATTCCAAATTAATCGTTAGCGTTTGTTTTAATGTGCTTGGAGTACCAGATGGGTGGGGCTTGGCCTGGTGCGTGTGTTTCTGCTGCATGATTCATGAGCAATGCTGATGGGCAATTGTCCTAACAATCATGACCAATATCACCTTTTTTGTCTGAGCTGTTGTTCATTATCTGCATTGATTTCAATCCATTTGCCAAACCCCATCCATTCTTTCTGCGTTGCCTCAAAACGTTGCCATAGAATAGAATAGAATAGAATAGAATAGAGCTTTATTGTCCACCACAGTGGAAAATAAAGTAAAATAAAATAAATACAAAACAACATACAAAGACAAACATACAAATATAGCAAGTGTATTTAGAGGCTGAAATGCAATCACCAGTACACACTAAAACCTTCTCATAGCAGTAATATAGTATAGTTTCAGTAATAGTTGAAGATGCTTTATCCCTTTTTATCCAGCAGATGGGGGTAGAACTCCAATGGGAGAAATGTATGGCACACCAAATTCCACTGATGGATGATGTATAATTCTTAAGCCAGTAAATTTATACACACAAACAAATCAGAATGAAGTTATTCCAGGGGATGTTATCTCATCCCACTATATAAATATAGAGCTTGGCTCTGAGGCCTGAAGTATTGACAGGAATTTGAAAGTTTCCCTCGCCAAACCCAAACCAAGCCCACAAATCCTAATTACATTTTCGGAACATTTTTGAACCTGAGCCTGACCCAAACCTGAGAAATTGTGTTATGTGCATGTGAGATGGATGGTGGATGGGTGGGTTAGGGGATGGCAACACTGGTGGGAGGGATGGAGATTGGGGGATTATACTGTATATTGATGATTCAAATGAGAATAAAAAAAACACAATTTGGGTCTAGCTGGCTCCCGCTGGACTTGGGAACAAACCACCGTCCCTGTCTGGAGGAACAGAATCAGTACTGCAGTGTGCTGCTGCATCATAGCTGCTGATGGAAAACAAATCACACTTTCAGTCATCCTGCACAGAGCCCCTCTTTATATACACACCCTTCCTCAAAAAACACTTTGTACCCATTATTACTGGTGATACGAGTCAGATTTATGTCTCCCTGCCTGTCAGCAGACTGGCGGGAGGCGTAGCTTGCTTTATAGGCCGAAACAATAACAGATTAATGCTGGAGCGGTGTCCAGTAGCCAGCGGTGTAACACGAGGATGAGCGTGTTTTCATTGCATGCGTTCTAGCATTCAAACAGCATTAAGCTCACTGTCTTCTGCAGCATCACTGGGTGAAGACGAAAGACGAAAGCTTTCAGCCTTTATAAAACTTTGGGAAGTGATTGGTATGTGTAGCAGAAAGGGAGTTAGGTCTGTGTGTATGTGTGTGTGTGTGTGTGTGTGTGTGTGTGTGTGTGTGTGTGTGTGTACTTGTACTTCTATGCCAGTTTGAGTTTGAGACTTTTAGAGTGAGGACATTTTTATGAAGTGAGGTCATTTTGGCTGCTCTTCAGTTCCACAAAGTGAAACCAAAAGTTTCTGTTTAGGATTAGTACTTGAGTTTAGGGTTAAGATTAGAATTAGGATTAGGTTTAGGTTAGGGTTAGTTCAAGGGTGTCTCTCTCTCTCTCTCTCTCTCTATCTCTCTCTCTCTCTATCTCTGTCACTCATTCTCTGACCAAAACAAATATGACCGAAGCTCCTCTCCTCTCCTCTCCTTTCCTTCCCTTTCCTTTCCTTTCCTTCATGTCAGAGGCCATGTAATTACTCCTTTCCTTGTCTTTAATTATTTAGTTGTCATTGCATCTCCATGGTGATATTGATGTGTACAGGCCTGTTAGGACTATGTCAGCTGAAACTGATTCCAGACCAGGCCAGGAACCACCCAGAGTGCCGGTGCTAATTAGTCTCCCATTGATGTGACTAATTAAAAACCATCATTCACACATTAGCAGGGGACATTGTGGTAAATAGTCGTCCATTAATTGTAATTTCTGTTTCATTCAAATGAGGCTGAATTCCGATTCTTCGGCACAAATGACTTCAGAGTCAATGAAGTCTTGGACTGCAGTCAATGCAGCCTCATGTGGCAAAAGCACAGTGTAATTAGAAAAGTTGAGCTTGTTTACATCTAGGTATGCCTCGAAAAAGGAGAAATAATTCACAGAGTGGTTGTTCTTCAGAGTGGGCTAGGCCTATATTACCAGCAAATATTTGGACACTGAATAGATATTGATATGACGGCACCAAAGTTGAAAATCAGTGTAAATATGCAGGTTGGAGTTTTAGCTATAGCCTACAAACATTTCTGTCAGAAATAATCTCATTGGGCAGAGCCAAAGAACTAGTTTTTCTGGCTGAGTAACGTTAGACTGAAGTCCAGACAAGTGGTAAGAGGGGAAGTAGTTGATATTATGAAGCTGAGCACTCTGCTACTAACTGAAAAACTGCTATCTAGCCATGCTAAGTTATCTAGTTAGCTAGTTAGCCTAGCTGACCTACCAAGTTCAAACTAGCCATAGCCTACTAACGTTTAGCTATCTAGGTAAGCTAGTTAGCTAGACTGCTGACCTTCCAGCATCATGAATTTCATTGTCATGAATGAAAAAAAAAAGAAGTCATTGCCATTTATATATATATTTTTTTTTATTTCCTTCTTTGCCCTTCAGGTTTTGCCACTTAGCTAAAATGTACTCCAGAAAAACTGTCGTTCTTTGGCTCTGAACTCAACTAATATTACAGTATAGCTGCTAACTGCTTTTGTGAAATCGTGACATAAATACTGTATCTTTTTTAAAACTGTTCACGGAACAGTTTCAAAGCTGTTTTATTTATTTATTTAGTTAACACTGTGAAAATTGTTTGGGTTGATGTTGAACCTGCACCTCAAGGTAAAGTCAAGGGGTTGGGTGCTTGCAAATGCATGCTGGGTTGTGTTTGTCGGTGAGTTTTGCCTGTTAAAGAGATGGATGGGCGGCTACCTGCATGTCAGCCCGGTGCTCTGTCATACTGCTGCAAACATTCCACAGGAGAATCTGCTTTAAGACGCTTTTATGGCCCCTGTTAGGAAAACGTGCCGGTCTTGTGTGTGTGACAGCTGTTCTGTAGTGTGTTTTTGAACTGTGAGGAATGGAGAGCGCCTGGAGGATGGGGAGGATGGCCTGTTGTCACGACGACTAGTCAATCAGAGCAGGTTGACCCAGGAACATTACTGGCTATATCTGGCCCACTTTAGATTCTTCAGCTTTTAGATACACTGCTATCCTCTCTCTGCCCCTGTCCCTGCCCTGTTTTGTTATCATGGATCATCATCCTAATAAGTAAATCAACTGTCAGCCTCCTGTTTCTTAGCACTGATGAGAGATCTGGATGTGAATCGAATGCATGTTTCCTTCATGGATATACGTCTGCAGAGAATATGACATTTCTACACCACTGGATGCTGCTGACATCAAACAAACAACTGACAAGCAACTGAATGGTCAAAGTCTTTCCTACATGGGGAACTAACGCCCTCTATTGTCAGAACAGCCTGTTTTCATATGCAGAGGTTTTGTGTTTGACTGCAGCTCTATGTGCTGCTGCCTTCCTTGAAAAAGTGATGTTTATATATATGAAGATTATACGGTCTTTGGAGTTTTATGTAATTTTGTACTGTTTTAAGCAGTTTAACGCGAGCCCTTATGTGGCTCAGTGTGTGTTAGTGGGTGAGCGTCAATGAGTGTGTGGAGGACACTTGAGTGAGGCTGAGCACTGGTCGTTGTATTACTGCACTACCTGTTATGTTCTGTTGTATTATCTGTATGTCCTGTTTTTACCAGAATTAACCTGAAGGGATAATAAAATCGACCTTGCACCTTGTAACAAGACCCGGTTCAATAAAGGTTAAATAAATTACATAATAATTACACCCATAATTGTCACCTAATGGTTTTGCTCAAGTAGACAACTTGAAAATGAAATGTCACAGCAGATCAGTATCATGTGTGTTAAATAGGGTTTCAGCAGAATTAGGAATTACAGTCATGTTCAGGACAAAATGCAGCTCTCTTTGGGTTGATAAATTATAAGAGGGAAAAAATGTCAAGTCTTGTAGATCATAAGTATTTGAAAGATGGATTGTGAAATACAATTGACACACATTGAAAAATGAATTGAAAGCAAAGGAATAAATGTAATAAACAGAAGAAGAACTGTGTAGTTATCATGAGCAGCGATAGCTACCATGACTGAACAGACAAAGAAAAGAAACTCAAACTTCATCAACAGAAAATTCAAGGAAAAAGACGTCACAGTACTGGACACACTGTTTGATTGACAGGTGAATTTTGGTCAAAGCTCTAAAACCAAATCAGCGTCACATCAGTCAAAATAAGGCCAAAACATTCCCTGGAGCTTGTTGTCTTGCAGTAATGCCTCTGTCAAGCCTCCTATAAGCTGTGAGATGTTTCACTGTTGTCATCTCTTGCGTCACCATCTGACCCCAGACCAGCCTGGGTCCCACAGAGCAGCACCCGCTCCGGGCCAGCAGAGGCTTCCCAGAGGGACGACGCCCGCCCGCCTAAACATCTCTGACAGGCCTGGAGAGGCTTGTGGTAGGTCCAGCCATGCACCGTGGACCAGGGAGGAGTGCTCTCTCTCTCTTTCTCTCTGTCTCTCTCATACTTTTAGAGTGGCGGAATACATTTAACAGACACCTGTAACCCTGGATGCAGTCCTTGTGACAACAAAAGCATCACAACAAACAAGCTGAGAGGTGGAGTGGAGAGAGGGAGGGAGAGAGAGAGAGAGAGAGAGGTGGTGGCAATATTATTTACTCCCATGCTAATAAAGCACATTGAACATTGAATTGAGTTGAATTGAATTGAATTGAATCAAATTGAATTGAAGTGAGACAGACTGGCAGACAGATCCAGAGATAAAGTTGTCTGCAAGTAAGAGCTGAAACTGGTTGAACTTTGGCAGCTTTAACTAAGATCTAACCTGTATCTTGCCTGTCAGTAAGACAGGTGTTACTGTTTCAGATTCCTGCTTTCATCATCATCATCATCATCATCATCATCATCATCCTTCGAATCGGGGGGGCGAGGTTACCATGTGGATATTTAGCAGTTGCCATTCACCAGCACAGGTAATTGTTCACTCTCTCTCTCTCTCTTTCTCTCTCTCTAATGTCCTCTCTCCATCCTCTTACTCACCACTTACTGACAGTGGTGCTTTCAGTGGAGTGTCTCGCTGCAAATTAGGCGAAAGGCTACAATTTGCATGGCTTGACTAGTATCAACTAATGAAATCAAAGCATGATATTTGGTCATAAATCATCACTGTATATATTACTTACATTACCTATAGAAACATGAATTGTTACAGCACTTCACATGTGCCTAAGGTCAATTAGTGCACTGTCGCTAATTTATTGCAGCACTTGTGATAAAGTCATTTGGGGTCAAGGTGAGTTTCTCCATTGATTGCTTGGATTTGGGCTGAGTTGAGGTTCAAATATATTACAGAAATTATTAGCAAATTATTAGCAATTTCAGACTTTATTTGGGTTTGCGCTCAGAAAAAACTCTACTCCTGTTGCGCAAGTTTGGATTCATATTGCAATTTTGCCTTTAGTCAGCTCCAATCTTTAGTCCCAAATCAAACTAAATCTGATAAATGAAAAACAATGTAAGTCTGTGTTTCTCTCATGTGTTTCTTGGAATGAGTTTGCCTCAGAATATGTCTCTCAAGCTTAAAAATATGCAAACAACTGGCAAAAGCATTGCAGAACAAGAGAAATGTTTACTATTCCACCGTCTACCACATTAAATCAGATCAGTTTACACAGAAAAACATTTTACTTGCAGAATAAAAGCAACAGATACCTTTTGCAACTATTGCAACATTCTGTAGATTGTTATAATTTCTGTTCTGTTTCTCATTTTAAGAGAGATGATGAAAGTGTGCCATCAAAACAGATGAGAAGAGAAAATCGTTGAATCATTAGGGATTTGAACACGACTGTATCTCCGGTGTCCAACACCAAGGGAAGCTCTCTCCTCTCCTCTCCTCTTCTCTTCTCTCCTCTTCTCTTCTTGCTCCTTCACTCCTCTCTCTTGTTTTGCAGCCTTCTGCTGATTAGCAGCCGCTGCTCTGGGTATTCTGTGTGTTTTGCTCTGACTGTGTAAACACCGCTGCTCGGATGATTTCCAGGTTATACTTGCGCGCTGTCTCCATCCATACATGTCTGTTACAGCAAGAGGAAGGTGCATAATTCATAACCTGGGAGATACATGTACTGCTGTGAGACCTGAAAAGAGGACAGGGAAATAGATATCTATCTCTCCATGAATCTAATTAGAGTGTGAAATTGAAAGCTGAACCTAACGGGACCCAACTGGACCCCAAAGGGCTGGGTGGAGGTGAGTTTCTCCCTTAATTGCTTGGGTTTGGGTTTTGAATATATGGATTAAATAGAAAAACATATAAGACTTTTGGGTTTAAGCTCAGAAAAAGCTCCACTCCTGTTGCTTATTTGGGTTTGGGCAGCAATTTTTTAGGGGTCAGTCAGCTCAAATTTTTAGAGATCCAATGCATCAAATGCATGAAAAAAGAAAAAAAGATATATGAAATTGAAAAATAAGTCTCTTTCATGTGTTTCTTCATGAGTTTTCCTCGGGGATTTGCCTTGCACTTTTCCCCTTTGCAGAATTACCTCTTCAGAATCAATTAAAAATATGCAAATCATTAGCCAAAGCAGCGCATAATGTGCATTCAAAGAATACTTCATCCTGCACATCTGCAGCTGTAATCCAAGGACTATCAACTAACTATCAATTGAAATTGAAATCACTTCACGTATAGAAAAAGCCAGACATTCTCCACCTCCATAACACTCATTTTAAAATGCTGGTAGCCTTCTCACCGGTCTGATGCAGACTTTGCACAATAGCGATGCTGAGAACATGGTATGACTCAGATGAAAGATGCAAAGGCAGAGACAGCTGAACAACAAAGAGCCAGACAGCTCCAGCTCCTTAAAACTCACTAACAAAGTATGACATTGGCAAAACCTCATCTCCTTTGAGCTGTATCTGTGCCTGCGTGATAGCTAGACATGAAATAAAAACATTATTATTAAATATTGATAATCTGTGTTGAAGTGAAGTTCCTCCCAGTTCAACCAAGGAGATGATTTCTACCTCCAGAACAGCTGTAGAACTAGAACTCCTTGTTCATTGCAGTTTCACACCTTAAAACTTAGATCCCTCTGTGGATAATAGGGTGTTTCTAAGGAAAAAGATGGATCTAGCAGTACTATAGGGAGGCAGGCATCTTAGCTGTCATGAGAGCCTTGAGTCTCCTTGAAAGTAGATTTCCAAGACTTCCAAAGGACGGGCAGGTCTGTTTGTTCTCACAGGATGAGACTGAGTGAGAGAGGGAGAGAGAGAGAGAGAGGGGGGGGGGGGGGGGGGGAGGACTCTCCTGGACTCTAGCCACGGAAAGAGAAATAAGAGATAAGGTGATGAAGGGATGCTGTTGGTCCCAGCTGAGCTCTCAGGGTCAACATGACCTGACACCAACTGTGGTCACACCTGTTGTCACACACACACACACACACACACACACACGCACACACACACACTCACACACCTACACTGGTCTCACTCAACTCAATCTGTAACCATGCACACTTGTAAAATTCTCTGCTTTCCCTGAATGTTACGAATGTTAATGGAGATCCAGTTCAGTTTTTTTAATTCATTTTAAACATTGCCCACAATTTTGGTCATCACTGGAAACACTTCAAGTCACTTTCTTTTTGGGCTTAATGATCAAGCTAAGGGAGTTTCAGACATGTTTTTTTTTTCCGACTCACTACAACTCAGGCAAAGGATACACAAACACTCTGCTGAAGCGCACAGCTGTGACTCACCGCTTTCTCTTCTCAGGCCGTGGGACAATGCGATGTGAAGCCGAGCAGAGAAGTCGGGACCCCTCTGCCCTCCGGCGCTCAAACAGCTGCCATCCACCCGTCAGATGGGACCGGCATTCAGTTAGAAAGCCACAACAACAACACGGTTTCTTAAACATACCTGTATGTATGCATAAGAAAGATGTGAAAAACAGTGTAGAGATGAAGCAATGTGAGCACTTCTGAGAGATGGTGTGAGCTGAAGGGGCTTCGCTGCTGTCTACTCACCCAACCATCATTCCACATTATGTCCTCAGCCTAAGACTTATGCTGCCCTCCGCCCAGTGTTTGAAGTCAACGATGGGAGGGAAGCGGCTGCCACGGCTATTATGCACAGAACTGTCTCTAAAGCATCTGGGTTACCTGTTGCCAAGCAACCGCGCTAGTTAAATAAGCCTTTGCTTCCAGTTATCGGGGAGTACAGTAGTAGGGACCAAAATAATCAAGTTGTTGTTTAAGACTCATTAATTAGCGCGCTAGTTCATCCTGCGTCTATTCATAAGTCCAATAAGCGGGCTTGTTGTTAATGAGTGTATCCATGGCACCGATAATGGCTCTGTCAACTGCTTGGTGATTGATTTGCTCATAATGAAAACATGCTTTGACTAATGCATAATAAGGAGGAGGATATCAAATTATCATCCTTGTAGTGCATTTGAATGAACCAATCATGTGTTGTAGGTTGTTGTAGGTTACACTTGTTTTCTATGATGCTGTATTAGCGTACAGCTTTTACCAGCTGCAGTTGATCGCAACATAGAATTAGAATTATACAGCTATATTTGGACTCATTTTAATAGCAATGTTCATACAAGATTGTAAGATTTACCTTAATGCCATGGGACGCGCACCTCTAGTTTTATATACAATACAATTAAAGACCTGAAGCCATCACATCACATACTTTGTGGCATGACATTGAGTTTTTATAAGTAAATGAGCTTTATTTCAAGGGATTTCTAATAGTTTTTAACCAGAAAAGTTCCATGAAAAAAATATCACTATGTCCACAAATTCAGTCTGCCACTCATTGTCATTGGTTTTGCTTCTTGATAACACCATAGAATTCTTTGTGTCTGCTGATGTAGACTGTGCTGATAACACAATACCATGTACCAACTCTGGTGGCTTTTCCCTGAAGATGAAGATTACAAAAACAACAACCAGTGACGACACTGATGATAGGAGTGATGACGAGGATAACGCCATTGACGCCAATGTCTGCTTAGATTGCAAATGAACCAAAGCCAACAACAAACAGAGACTTTGTTCTCCTGCTTCTGTGCCTCAAAAGCTCCTCATGTGCTCCTTCTAACACTCCCTACTTAGACTCCAAAGAAGATTAAACCGTACTTTTACAGCCTGGATTACAGTTCATTGCAATTCGTCATCATTTAAAATGTTTACAGTTGCAGCCATGATTTTGTCGACGAGGAGAGGCCCCCTTTCATGGTTTCACGACGACTCTGAAAACTTGAATCGGGGAGTTTTAATAAATAAAAATAATAAAACGTGCCTTTGGAGGTCCAGGCCCAGCGGTTGTGCTGCTGAGAGAATGCATTAGGAGCTTTTGCGTGGGCAGTAAGCCTCTGATCTGTCATTAACGCGTCTAGACTTTCACTAACCCTGCACAGCCATCGCTCACAGCGGCAAATCCACGGCTGCATCGCCAAAAACCTTGCTTTCTGGGAAAAGTCACAGAAACACAGCTACATTTTTCCTACTGACACCTACAGTATGCGTGCTTGACCTTTCTCTACACGTGCTCAGTGGTTTTGGCAGGTCTCAGATCCGTGGCTATCAGTTACAGTACCAATGGCAAACTTACAGATATAATGTAAATGGAGCGCAAATGTAAAAAACCGCAGAGGAGAGGATGTCAAGATGAAAATCAGGTGGTTGAAGGTGTCAGCGAACATATTCAGAAGTCCTTTGACAGTATAAGGAAAAGTGATAATTACCAATACCAGGAATTCTCCTCTCCACTTCATGCATGGCCCAACATAAACAGAGCATGTGAAAATAAGACGGTACATTTAAGCAGTAATGAGTGAGGCGGCAACCTTTGTTCAACATTGGCCTCTTATTATTCTGTTAACCACAGGCTTTTAACACTAGAAAGGCCAAGTCGCTGTCAATAGAATTTTAGAATTGAATTATCTCTGCTTTCAAAATGTCCCTCCATGACTTTCCCTAGACTCACCAATCTATACAAACCAAGGAAATAGTAGTCATCATAACTATATTTACCCCTTTCAATTGACAGCTCACACACACAAACACAGACACACAGACACACAAAACCCACTGGCCTTTCTAGTGTTACCTGCAGTGTATAAGAGTCCTGTACTGTATCTGCACAAGCTCTTAATGGCAACAGGAGTGAGAAAAAAAGACTGGTGTTTTAATAAGCCTTGTATCAAATCAAGAGGGAAATAACAGTCACGGTCAGCGCAAGCTTAAACACTGAATTAACATCACACCGGGGAAATCAGTGATGGTCCTGTTTAGGCTGACACATTGAATTACAAATGGCATTTTGGACCCAGGAGTTGCTCAGCCCTTCTGTGGCTACTGCATACAGCCATAACACATTCATCACTGAAACACATCAGATTAAACATATATCTCATCTTATATCTCCTTCCCTCCAATGAGCAACAGCGATAGATATCCATTTCATCCATTTCCATTCGGGCGTGACTGCACAATTCTGTCTGATAACGGTCTCGATAGGATGTAGCGTAGATTCTTGGTTCTTTGTGGACACAGCGGGGGATTGTGAGTAACCCTGAGGGGGCGGTTATGGCTCGACAAATATTTGAAGTGCAGCCCGGCTGTGTTTACCTCAGCCGAAGCTTCAGGTAGAAGGATTGCTGCTATTGCCTCATGCATCAGGAGGGAGACAGTTGCGATGGTGCGGCATCAGATTCAGTGAAATTTCAAATTGTCAAACCATTTCAGACAATGTGAAATTCAATGCTTGTATCTCCATGCTCATTTGCCCTATTTTATAAACAAGTCCATACTAAATGAGCCATCGATTTTCAGGCAAACTGGGGTGAATCAATAAAATGGATCAAAGCAGACTTGGTGAAAGATCCCCAACCAGGATGAATCATTTTCTTTCTTACAGCCACACAGAGGAGTTTCCTTATTAAAATATCTTAATCTTCCATATCTTCCCCTATCTACTTGATCTTATAACACAAGGATGAACTCTCATTTCACTTTTTTTTTTTAATAACATGTATTTGCATACTGCACATTTGCATTAGCATATTTTAACTTATCAAATCCACTGACACTTTGAGTACAAATGACAACATCTACCATGTTAGAAGAAATGTGGATATTCCAAAACCGGGGATTGAAAGAACTACAAACCAAACAGACCAACAAAGGGTCAGTCCACTCCAGGTATTTCCAAATGAATTAAGTAAAACTTGTCAAACATGGCTACAAAAAACAATCCCACATAGGGTGAGTGAAGGGATTGATACAGAGGGGTGTTCATTTACAGACTACAGACTGTCCGATCACAGCATAATCATTTTATCAGATGTTTTGTTAGAGGATTAATATCCTTGCTTGATTAATTCCTATGGAAATATATCCAGCGTCAGTGCATCTCTTAGGATTATTGGATTTGTACAATGTATTCATTTAATTATTGATGCCAGCTCTAACCAAATAAGACGTAGAATAAATCGTCTATAGTGATAGCCATGGTAGAAGTCCCTCATCAGTGAATTAGTACTGTCCCAGAAGTAGTCAAGTAGAACTGAATAGACATATTGCAAAGTTGGACTAACTGGTTACTTGGTCATTCCTCGCGATTTCTGGCAGTAGAGAATTCCAAATGATTTCAGTCTAGCAAGGTAACTACAATGCAGCAAGCATCTGGCTTTTGGGCAATAAACTGGAAAAACTGTGACTTCTACACTGGCTGCAACTGTACCTGTGAAAATCAATACAGTTTTGTGAAAAGGTTTAAATTCACCAAAAGAAACCAAGCATCTCACCAAGCAGCTTGAAACATCAATCTCTCGGCAAAGGCCAGTCAACCCTAGAGGTCAACCCTGTATTGAGTTGTGTCCAGCGGTCCGGGTCAGAGGACCCGACCTGTTCAGGGGTCAACAGTGGGGATGGTGCTGACCTTGTTGTTCCTGCTAATACGGCGTTCTGGCCGCGGCCGGGGCTGCTTGGTCTGGATCAGCTCTTCGGGCGTGTTCCCCAGCGGAGGCAGCAGCCTCTTTTTGCTGTTCCTGGTCTCAGGCAGCCACTGAGGCGGCAGCTCAAACGGGCCGAACCCGAACTGTGTGGCGTCCTCGACTTCTGTGGGCGTAGCCGGCGCCACCTGTGACGACGAGGCGTAAGCGCACGCGTGGACCGGAGAGACCCGGGGCGCTACGACCGGAGGAGGGCCCTCCTTGGTGACTACCAGCCCTTCCCCTGGCCCCTGCAGAGGGTCCTTCTTGGGGATCGCCTCCCCTCTGAGGCTCCCTAGTCTGGGCCTGCCCTGGTTGTCCTCTTTGGGCTGAGAGCATCCTAACGAAGGCATCTCGTTCTCCACCTCCTCCTCTTCCTCCTCTTCCTCAGAGGGCCTGAAGATCTGCTGCTGGCCGATGTTGAACATCTCCAGGAGCTGGCTCCCGGAGCGGCCGGCCGTCTCCAGCCCCCCCGACCCCCCGGCCCCGCCCTCTCCCCCCAGCGACGCCAGACCCCCGGTGCTGACCACGTTGCGACGGCTGTAGCGTCTGTGGATCCTGGCCAGCAGGTCCAGCAAACTGTGGCGCGCTGAGCGGTTGACAGTCAGAAACAGGAGGGGGTTGGTGAGCAGGGACACCTTGGGGAGCCAGACGGCCGTGAGGTACAGCGAGACGGGCAGCTCCTCGCTCTCTGCCAGAACGGTGCGGTACACCACCAGCGCTCCATAGGGGGCGCTGCAGGCGGAGAACGCCAGCACCACGGCCAGCAGGGTGGCGTGGAGCTCGGCCTCTCGCTGCGACACGTACGGGATGGAGATGCTGCTCTGGGGCGTCCGCAGCGCGGCGATGATCACCTTCTTCTTCTGGCTGGCGCTGAGCGCTCTGCGGATGAGCACCATGAAGAGGAAGACCAGAGCGAGCGGGAGGATCACCGTGGTGACGTTGTAGACCAGAACGTACACCATGTGGCCCAGGGAGTGGGCGTGGGCGTCCGAGCAGGACGAGGTGACGTACACGTCGGTCACATTGGTCACGGCGAACACAGGGAGGCTCGCCACCGCCGCATGGACCCAGATGTAGATGACCAAATCTCGGGATCTTGCATCCGAGATCTTCCTCTCTAACGGGTACAGCACTGAGTAGTATCTGGAGAAAACAGAGGACCAAACATACGCCTTATTACAGCATATAGACCAGCACACTGCCTGACTGTAATCATGCTGATAAAATCCCTCACTCTGAAGTTGTTTTGCAGGGAAATGCAGATAAACAGCATGGGAATTACAAGTGAATGTCCCACAAGACAATGCCCACATCAAAAACAGCAGCAATAATCTATTGTTCCAGAAGAACATTTCCACTATTCTCTTTTAGTGGGCGTGTAGCGAATCAAGTCAGTCGTGTCAAATTGAAACTAAGACCCTCTCATTGAAGTGGAAGAAGAGGGTCAAGCGTCCTTGCTAAAAGTACACTACAGATATATAATTCATGCATCCAAAATATGAGCTGCAATAGTGAGCCTTCATGTGCTGATAAAAATGAAAAAGGGAAATGTGGAATTATAGAATAGAATTTCTCTTCTGACAAGGGAAAATTGGGGTAAACTGAGGCAGGGGTAAGCGGAGCCAAGACTACACCATGGAAAATAAAATCATAATCATTAATTTAACACCTAATATGGGTTGAGGTTAGGAACATTGAATATCTCTGTAATGTCTTTGGAATCAGTTTGGATTGGTTACTTTTACTTTAGCAATAACTATTTATGTATTCCATGTCAATAAAGCACCATTGAACAGAACTGCACATTGAATTAGTTTTTTGTTTTTTTTTAACCTTTATTTATTCAGGGGAGTTTCACTGAGAGCAATGCTCTCTTTTTCAGGAACGCCCTGATCACATTCACACACATTCACACCTGGAAGCTGACCAGTACAACCACAGTCTGATCTGCTGGCCACTGAGCAGCTCCACTGGAGCGGTTGGGGTTAAGGGTCTTGCTCAAGGGCACCTCAGTGGTGGTAATGAGGGAGGGGCAAGCGCTGCTTTTCACTTTCCCCACCCAGATTTATCCTGCCGGTCCGGGGGATTGAACCGACGACCTTCCAGTCACAAGCTCGCTTCTCTAACCTTTAGGCCACCACTGCCCATCTCAGTGATCATTTCAAGGATGAATATGGTCATGGTCCATATGGTCACAGTGTCATGTTCAAGCATATTAATACTTTACTACATATTACGATTTTGGCTGGATTGGTCATTTTTGAGATATTATAATATTTGCTTCTATAACTATTGTAGTTTCATCATATATATGAAACAACCAATAAAACAAATATATATAGTTAATTGATACATTTTTATACCAGCTGTACACCAAGCATAACGTCCATTTTTTCAAAATGACATATTCCCTGTATGAAAAACACTTTTTCAACTCAACTTGTAGATATTGCCACCAAATTTGACATGCTGCTTCTTAACAAAACTAGCTTGCAATGCTGAGGGTTTGTTTTTTTTATATCTTTTGTCATTTCTATTTTATGGGGTATTTTACATAAAAAAAATCTGAGAAACACTTCTGTAAACTACCAGTTATTTGATTATTTATAGGAATGAAGCAGGAAAATGCGCTCTGATTTTACCCACTGAGAATACAAAATGTTCTGATATGCAAATTCATGCATTTTTATGAAATAGTAGCTAATTTGAATGTATTAATAACATAAATGAAAGTCACGATGCAAAAAGTGTTTGGGCTTCTGTATGAATGCTCACCCTGGATTATGGCACAAAGGGCTGCAACACTGAATCCGGTGTATTGGTAAAGAAATTGTCCATATGCAACACTTGTGGGTGCTTTTAAATGCTTGTACTTTGATTTTTATCCAATTCCAAGTAAGGGTAAGGTAGACAGAGAGAGATAAAGAGATCCAGAGAAAGACAGAGACAGAATGTAGTCTATAGACAGAGAGAAGTAAAGAGACAGAGGCAATGACAGAAACAGAGAGAGATAAAGAGACAGAGAGAAAGAAGGAGACAAAGCGCAGTCCACAGACAGAGAGAGTAAGCCCACATAGAAACAAATAAAGCCTCTCTGACTGCATCTCTCCCCTTCACAGCACCACCGTATCTTCAGAGAGAAAGCCTCATCAATTCATCAATG